>NC_067400.1:114332240-114514740 GCF_016432865.1 Antechinus flavipes | reverse complement strand
GCTTAGCATATGTAATAAAGAATTGTTTCACTGATTCTTATTGTTAAAAGTACTTTTCTTTCTATTATTGTATTATTCATCAAGTATCCTTTATAATAATATAAATATTGTAATATTTATATTATGTATATGCAACATACTAATAATAAAAATAAATAAAATAAGTAATAATGTTATGATCTTTTTTTGCTGAGTTAGCTGCTTGTAGAGCCATAAATTTTGTCTGTCTGTAGCTTCCACTGATATCATTTAGAACAATGATGGGAAGATGAAAGATTTTCCACACTCTTATAAGATGGTAGTCAAGTATAGGATAGAAAGGCTTGTCCTTTCCCACCCCGATGCCAGGTGTTAATTTCCCTTTTCTAGAACTATACCCTACAGTTTTGGAACCTAGATTGACTTGACGTGGTTTCAACTGTACATTTACATAGTGTTTAGTGTATATCATTGAAATTAATTTTGACTTTTAAATTTAGATTTACCGTATACATATATATGTACATATACATATGTATGTATTTAAATAATTTCACTTGAAGCTTTTTGTCGATGATTTTAGTAAAAATGAGTATTGTACTTTGTCAAAGTCTTTTTCTACATTAATAAATGAACATGTAGGTTTGAGTTATTTTGTTTTTAAAATGAGTAGAATAATCAGCAATTAAATTAGTAAAAGGGAATTCCTGGATAAGGAAACATTAATCATTTCAGTTGGCACTGACCCTGAAACTTATATTTTTATAGAGCTGTCTAGTGTTCTAGTGTCTAGAAGTTAGATGACTTGGCCAGGGTCACATAGTCTGCATGTGTCAAGACAATATGAATCATAGTGTTCCTGGGTTTGCATCTGTTTCTCATTAATGTGATTAATTATTTTTTTAATAACAAACCAACCTTGCAGTTCTGCTATAAATCCCACTAGATAACAATAATTTTTTGTACATATTGCTTGAGTCTCCTTTTCACCTAGGATTTCACTTAACATTTTTTGATCAAAATATTGTACTTTAATCTTATTGTATCTTTTACTTGAATTAGCAATAGTTATATATTGAAATCATAAAAACGAGTTTAATGCAGTTTTCTTTCTCAATTTTTGAGACTAAGTTTTATGCTTCAGATTTTAATTATTCATGGACATTTCAGATTTATTCTGTAAATTCTTTGAGAATGTACATGTAAAGTTATGCAAAGAATTTCCATAAATGTCATGTCACAAAAGAAAACATAAATCTTTACATCCCTCCAAATAAAACCTTAATAAAAATGAAGTTTTTGAAAAGTATGCTTCATTCTATATTTAGACACAATCAATTCTTTCTTTAGGTATACAAAGAATTTTTTTATCAAAAGTCCTTCAGAGTTTATCTTGAATCGTTGTACTGCTGAGAATAGCAATCATTCACAGCTGATCATTCCACAACATTGCTATTATTTTGTATGACACATTTCATTTTGTATGAGCTCATGTAAGATATTCCAGATTTTTCCGAGAGCATCCTGCTCAGCATTTCTTATAGAAAAAACATTCCATCATAATCACATACCAAAATTCATTCAGCCATTTCCCAATCAGTGGGCATCCCCTCAATCCAAAGTTTTTGCCCTTAGAAAAGAATTGCTATAAATACTTTTGTATATAGGTCATTTTCAATTTTTTAAAAATCTCTTTTGGGAATTCATGTCTTGTGGTATTGTTAGATCAAAGGATATGCATGATTTTATAGGCCTTTGAGCATCGTCATATCTTTTGATCATTTTTCAATTGTGATGTGACACTAATTTTTCTTTTTTATAAATTTGAGAAATGAGGTCTTCATGAGAAAAAATTGCTTCAAAATTATTTTCCTGATTACTATTGCTAACTGAACCCCTCCCCACTTACTCTATTCGGCTTCCTTTCACCCTGAGACTGCTTAAAAAATGTTTTGTTTCTTTCTGTCTACCCCTCCCCCAATATTCCTTCCCTTCTATTACCCTCACCTTTCTTATATTCCTTTCCTCTCCTACTTTCCTGCAGTATATCATACATTTCTATGCCCATATTTAATGTGTATGTTATTTCTTCTTTGAGCTAATTCTGATGAGAGTAAGGTTCACTTATTCGTTCTTTCTCCCATCTCCTTCCACTACAAAAACTTTTTTTCTTATCTCTTCTCTCCAATCTACCTCTCTCTTTCTCTTTTCTCTTAGTACAGTCTTCTCTCAATCCTTAATTTATTTTATTTTTGGTATTTTCCCTTCATATTCAAATCACAATTGTGCCTTCTGTCTATATATACTTCTAACTGCCATATGAGAAAATTCCAATTAGTTATAATTATCATTCTTCCTGTAGGAATGTATGCAGATGAACTTTATTAAGTCCCTTATGATTTCTCTTATCTGATCACCTACTTAAGCTTCTCCTGAGTCCTGTGCTTGAAAATCCAATTTTCAATGCAGCTCTGGTCTTTTTATCATGAATGCGTGAAAGTTATCTATTTCATTGAATATCCACCTTTTCCTCTGAAGGATTATACTCAATTTTACTAAAAAGGTAATTCTTGGTTGTAATCCTTGCTCTTTGGAATATCATATTCATGCCCTCCTATCCCTTAAGGTGGTGGCTTCTAAATCTTGTGCTTTACTGCTCCACTGTACTCAAATTGTTTCTTTCTGGCTGCTTGCAATATCTTTTCCTTGACCAGGAAGTTCCAGAATTTGGCTAAAAAATCCCTGGTATATTATTTCAATGTTTATTTTATCTTTTGGTTCTTGAATACCTGGATAATTTTATAGCCCTTTGGGCATAATTCCAAACTGCTCTCTAGAATAGCTGGATCATTTCACAACTCTACCAACAATACATTAGTGCTCCAGTTTTCCCACATCCCCTCCAACATTTACGATTATCTTTTCCTGACATTTTAGCCAATCTAAGAGGTAGGAAGTGCTACCTCAGAATTGTTTTAATTTGTATTTCTCTAAATCAATAGTGATTTGGAGCATTTTTTATATGACTAGAGATGGCTTTAATTTTATCATCTGAAAATTATCTATTCATATCCTCTGTCTATCAAATAGGGACTTGTAGACTGAAAAACTTGACAGTTCTTTATACATTTTAGAAATGAGGTCTTTAATCAGAAAAACTGGCTGTAAATTCCCTTCCCCAGCTTTGTACTTCCTCTCTAATCTTGTATGCATCAGTTTTGTTTGTGCAAAAATTTTTAATTTAATGTAACAAAAGTTGTCTATTTTGCATTTCGTAATGTCCTCTAGATTTCTTTGGTCATAAATTACTCCTCCCTTTTCCATAGATATGATAGGAAAACTATACATTGGTCTCCTAATTTGCTTATGGTATCATCTTTTATGTCCAAATCATGTACCAATTTTAATCTTATTTTGCATGGGGTGTGAGGTATAGGTCTATGTTAAGTTTTTTACATATAATTTTCCAGTTTTCCCAGAAATTTTTGTGAAATAATGAGTTTTCAATCCCAGAAGCTGGAGATTGGGGGTTTATAAAATACTAGAGTACTAGATACTAGATATAAAATAGTAGAGTACTATAGTCACTGAATATTGTATCATGTATATCTAACCTAATTCCACTAATTCACCATTTTATTTCTTAGAGAGTATCAAATAGTTTTGATGACTGCTGCTTTATAATAGTTTTAAAATCTGTTGCTAGGCACTATCCTTTATTTTATTTTCATTAGTTCCCTTGATATTCTTGCTCTTCTGTTATTTCAGATGAATTATCTTATTATTTTTCTAGCTGTATAAAATAATTTTTGGCAGTTTGATTGTTATGACCCTGAACAACTAGACCAATTTAGGTAGGACTGTCATTTTTATTATATTAGTTTGGTCTACCCATGAGCAATTGATATTTTTTTCAATTGCTTAGATCTGATTTTGTGTGAGAAGTATTTTGTAATTGTGTTGATATAGTTCCTAGGTTTGTCTTGGCAAGTAGACACTCAAATAATTTATTTTGTCCATAGTTATTTTAAATAGAATTTCTCTTTCTATTTCTTGTTGATGGGCTTTCTTGGGAATACATAGAAATGTTGCTTATTTGTGTGGCTTTATTTTACACACAACTTTGTTTCCAGTAGGTTTTTGGATGATTTTCTAGGATTCTCCAAGTATATCATCTGCAGAGTGATAGTTTTATTTTCTCCTTGCCTATTCCAATTCTTTTTTTTTCTTTGCTTGTTACTAAAGCAAACATATATAATAGCGGTCATACTGGGCATCCTTGTTTCACCCCGCCTAATCTTACTGAGAATCTGTCCAGCAGAATTCTCTCCATTACAAATAATGCTTGCTGATGATTTTAGATAAATACTGCTTATTATTTTAAGGAAAATTCTTTGCATACCTATATTCTCTAGTGGTTTTAATAGGAATGGGTACTATGCTTTGTCAAAAAGCTTTTTTTGCATCTATTTGAGATTATCATATTATTTCTATTGCTTTTTCCTGATATTGAACCAGCCCCTGGTTCAACATTCGTTAGGGAGATTGATTTAGAATTTTATTTCTCTGTTTAAGCTCTTTGTGGTTTCGTTATCAGTACCATATTTGTGTCATGGAAGGAATTTGGCAGAACCATTTCAGTTAGATTATCAGATTTGCTGACATAAAGTTGGGCAAAATAACTCCTAATTATTGCTTTAATGTCTTTTTCATTGGTGTTTAGTTCACTCATTTCATTTTTGATGCTGGTAATTTGGGTTTTTTTTTCCCATTTTCTAATTAAATTAACCAAAGGTTTATCTATTTTGTTGGATTTTTCATAAAAACAACAACAACAACAACAACAACAACAACAACAACTCAGTTTTGTTAATTAGTTCTATAGATTTCTTAGTTTCAACTTAATCTCTCCTTTGAGTATCAGAATTTTTAATCTGGTATCTATTTGAAGATTTTTCTTTTGTGCTTTTCCTAGCTTTTTAAGTTGAATGCCCAATTCATTGCTCCTCTTTTTCTCTGTTTATTCATGTAGCTATTTAGAGATTAAAATTTCCCCTAAGAACTGCTTTGGCTGCATCCCATATATTTAGGTATGTTGTCTCATTATTGTCATTCTCTTGGATGAATTTATGGATTGTTTGTGTAATTTGTTGTTTGACCTACTCATTCTTTAAAATTAGATTATTTAATTTCTTTTGGTTTTTAGTCTATCTTTCCCTGGCCCTTCATCGAATATAATTTTTATCGCATTGCTGTATGAAAAGGAAGCACTTACTATATCTTCCTTTCTGCATTTGATTGTGAGGTTTTTAATGCGCTAAAACAGGATCAGTTTTTGTGTAGATGTCATGAACTGCTGAGAAAAAAAATTCTGCCTTCCCTGAAAGATGATGCTCAAACTCACTGGTCCTTTGCCTTCCATAATATGGTAATCCAGGCCCCCTGTTCCTTTACTGTAGAAACTGCCAGATTGTGGATAATCCTGACCATTGCTCCATGATATTTAAAATGCTTTTTTTTTTTTCTGACAGTATGCAGTTGTTTTTTTTTTTTTCCCTTGAGATTATAATTCTAGAATTTTGCTACAATGTTCCTTGGGGTTTTCCTTGTAGAATCTCTTTCTAAAGGTGATCAATGGATTCTTTCAATGAATATTTCCTCCTCTGTTTCTAGAATATTAGGACAGTTTTCCTTGATGATCTCTTAAAGAATGAAATCCAGGCTCTTTTTGTTTTGGTCATAGCTTATGGTAGACTAATAATTTTAAAATTATTTCTTTTGGATCTATTTTCCAATGAGGGTATTTTACATTTTCTTCCTTTTCTTCATTCTTTTTAGTTTGTTTGATTCTTATGTTTCTCAGGGTTGAGATTTCATTTGCCCTGTTCTAATTTTTAATGTGTGATTTTCTTCAGCTAACTTTTGTTTTTCTTTTTCCATTTGATTGAAGGTGTTGTTTTCTTCTGTGGATTTTTTTTTTTTTTTTTTTTTTTGCATTTGGCCAATTATATTTTTCAAGGAATTGTTTTCCTTTTCCAAGCTATTGATTCTCTCTTGCATACCTCTCATCTCTTTTCTCATTATTTTCTTCTACCTCTCTTATTTGCCTTTTAAAATCTTCTATGAGCACTTCAAAGAAGCTTCTTTAGACATGAGACCAATTCATATGATTCTTTGAGATTTCCTCTGTGGACATTTTGTCCTCATCTGAGTTGGTATTTTGGTCTTTTCTATAACCATAATAGTTATCTATGGTCAAGCTTCTTTTCTGTTTCTTGTTCAATTTTTTTTCCCTTTTCTTTTTATAGTTCCTCTTTTTTTTTTTTTAACTTTTTCTAGGATGGGATAAAGGAAGTGCTGTTTCAAGCTTCCTGTGTAGCTCTGAGTCTTGGCTTTGAGCATAGGGACCCTTTGTGTTTTCAGCAGGTAACTTTGCTTGCTCTTTCTAGAAAAGAAGCTCTTTCCTGGTTTCTAATAATTTGCCTTCAGAGCTGGGACCAGCGTTCCCAGAAGCTGATCTGTTGTGATTAAGACCCTCTTATCAGCTTTCCAAGACTCTGTCTGAGCTGAGCTGAAGACCCTTTTCACTCCAGTGAGACTGATTTTTCTTGAAGTTTTTCCAGTTTATCCTGAGCTGGAAACTGGTTTCATTTCATCAGACTCTGTTCAGAGGCTTGGTTTCATGTCATTTCAAGGGAAACTGGGAGAACTCCAGCAGCTTCCTGCCTTCATTCTGCTATCTTCTGTTTGTGCAATATGTTTTTAATGAGAAACAAGGTTTTTTTAAAAAAAAAAAAAAACAGAATGAGAAAAATAAAAATAGAAAAGAAATACAAAGTAAAACAGAACAAAACAAAATAGAATATTGTCATGTGCCCAGCAGAACATCAGGGAGGATTCAAAATATATAAATTATATAATAATAAATTAACAGTTCAAGAAAATGTATATATTATATATATATACACATATATAATTAGTTCAACAATTTGTCCATGGTGAATCCTTGAAACTGACCTTTGATATTAGCTCTTATATGTTAAATCTTCTATTACATTCAGGTTTGGTTAATATAAAATCCTGAAAATCTACAAGTTCATTGAATTTCCATTTTTTTCTCATTCAATACAATAATTTTGCTAGATATGATATTTTTGGTCTTTAGTTTTTTATTGTGGATGCTGATAAAATCTGTACAATTCCAATTGTAGCACCATCATATTTGAATTGTTTTTTTGTTTGTTTGTTTCTTGTAAAATTTGTTCTACCCTCCTCCAAGTGCCCACAGCCAGCAGTATCCCTGCCCCACTGCTTCTGCACTCATCAGGTGCTGATACCTTTTCATCCAGGTTGGTATCTCAGCAATCCAGCTGGGTCTGGTGTTCCCAATCAATCAAGGTTCACTCAGTCTTCTTGGACTCAAACCCCCACTCCACAAACAGTCCAGGATATGAAAATCTCTGTGGTTCCTGCTTTTTTTTTCCCCTTCAAAGTAATCCTTCCATACATGGAGACAGTTACTATGTCCACTCTTGCACAGAAAACATAATCTTTTGAATGTAGCTTTTATCTACATTCCCACTCCCATTATTTTTTTTATTATAAATATCACTATATCTTTAAAATGATTCTCATAAAACAATCATCATTTCTATCATTATCCTGATACCTTCTTTTGGAACATAATATTTTTTTTTCTATTACTTTCCTAAAATATAGCACCCTTTACTGCATGTAGTATGTCAGGTATATTATTAATAGGATTGGGTTCAATAAAACTAATCTTTTTTTCCCCTCTATAATATCCTTCTGTTAATGTAGCCTAAGACTCTATATTTCATTTAACATTAATGTTCAATCTCCTAAAACAAGTAGAATTTATAAAATTTAAAATACTATCAATTTAGTCATCAATATATATATATCCAGGACTCTGTGTGTGTAGTGGGTGTATGTAGGTGCATATGTGTGTATTCCATTGATGATAATCTTGTCTTAAAGAGTTAACTAATTCTTAACCAAAGAATAGAGCTGTTAAGTGACTATACTTTATATTGGGGAGAAAATTTGAATAAAGGTCTTCATATATACTAGCTTAGCCCTGTCCACTGTCTCACTGCCATTCAATTATCAAATACTAATTTATACACTTACAAATTCAAGCACTTTGCTTTCCATGTAAAATATAGTCTCTTAAATAGGTCGATGGAAAAGTTGTATGGGAAAGTGTATAGGAATGGAGTATATCAGGTTTTTTTTCCCCTTAGATTCTATTTTGATAATTATTATAAGATAATTTAATTTAGTTACTAATCTTTTTCTTCAACAAAATCTTGCATAAATGTGAACCACCACATAAGCAGTTTTTTTGGGGGAAAAAAAGAAAGTATAACCCTGTTATCATATTTGAAGTAATTATTCATGTACTGTTAATCACCTCACTAAATCTAATTCATCATTGCCATTCATATAGATGACAGTTGGAGTCCACCACTTAATGTAGATATAGGAGAATACTTAAACCAGGAACTCAAGCATCACATTTTTTTAAGTGAGATATGTCATATAATGCAGTTAAGCTGTGTCTTCATGGTCTAAGCCAAGTGGAGAATTAAGGCAATTGTCCGAATAATCCTGGCAAAACATGCACATTTACCTGAATTATATGTAATTTTCAAAATTGCCACAGACTATATAATTTACCCATTCCTTGAGCTCAAGAGCTTTATTGCATGGTTTGAGCTTCAGTAGATTTCTGCTTTATTTAGCTGTGTTATGCCTTAGACTTTAAAGTGTACTAATACATGTAATAAGAATTTTTAAACTGTTTTTCTATTATGTGCCCCATTGGAAGTCTGGTGAGTCTAGGGATTTCCTTCTAAGAATAATGGGGTTGTTTATTTATAAAATAAATTCTATAGCATTACAATGTAGACTGACTATAAGGCAATATGATAATTTTTTTAAGTTTGCCCCAGTTTAAGGAGCCTTGAATTTGAATACATTAGATTCACAAAGCTTATGTGTATGTGTATGTGTGTGAGCATGTGTGTGTATATACTTTGTGGTTAAATTGGGCATTTCTCTCATTTTATTCTCTGTGAGCACAATTTTTCTAATTCCTTTTTTTGTACTTTTTGAGTGGAAATGATTAACTATCACCGGAACAAAAATTGAAAATGCTTTTGTAATGTCTTCAATTTGGACATTGTACCTTGTAATATAAGCAAGAAGAAAGAAAATCTTAGAAACCGAATACTTTTGTCCATTTTGCTTTTCATCACAATTTTAAATTAACATATTAAACTAGCTTAAAAGCTTTCATCTCAGTTGTGGCATTAAGGTATAGTCATTATATATTTCTTGTTTTCATTTCTACAATGCCCAGTTTAAAAAGTTTTTTTTTAAAACATTCATTGAGTACTATTGAAAATCTTAATGCACTATATTGACAGAGTAATAAAACTGGCAAATTATATTTCAGGCTTTGTGCCAACATCATTAAATTCCCAGTCATACTAAAACAGTATAAAGGGCAAAACAAAACCTGCATCTACTTTTGAGTGCCAACATGATCCCTATTGAGTTGCATCAAGTAAACCTTAGTTCCTTTAATACTGAACAGAAACTCTAGTATATTGTGATTTCAGCTGTGTGATAGTATTTCACTTCCTTATCCTCAGATTTGTCTAAGTAGAGTTCCATTGGTATCAATCCATTTTCTGTGCATCACTGGCTTGAATGTTTATGATCCAACAAGAATGGTGTAATCCTCCCTCCTTGCACTGTTCAGATTTACAACCAGAGATAATACTCTTTTGAGTTGAGTCAGTGACTCAGAAAGCCCATTTCACAATTTTAATTCTGAACTTGTTGTCCATTTCAAACCTAGTTTTAACAGGGGTTCTTTGGCTTACTTTTCTTTCTAAATATCTGAGCATTGGGAGAAAAGAAAACAAAACTTACTAGTACTAAGTTTCATTTGAAAACAATATATTGACATGAGCTATCTTTAACAGGTTTAATTTAGAAATCTATTCTAAGACAAAAGAGTGATGTTGTAAATGAATATATTTTAAAAGACAAGTATGTTTCAAAAGAAATAAATGATTAAACTTTGGGAAAATTCCACATGGAACAAACTATGAGATCCATCTTATGACAACTTTAAAGTTATTCATTTTGTCCTAAATCATATGTGAAATCCATATTGGATCATAGCTATATTAAATTAATAACAAAATCAGGGAGAATCTTTAAAAAATGAAGAACAAATACTTATATTTTTTATTTTTAAGCACTATCTTGAGATAAGGGATATACCTTAATTATATAATCTTGGTTCAGTTGTATGAGGAAAATAAGGAAGGGTTAGTGGAAACATTTTGTAAACTATTCATGCATCATAGGAGAAGCATGGCAGATTTACCCAAGACATAGTTTTGATCTGTTAACCTTACTTGAAAAATACTTTGTAATAGAGAACTGTTCTATCACAAATGTAGAACTACTCAAAACTATCCTCCAACTTCAATAGTTTTAGGTAATATCCCATGAAATGGTTCAGCAGCTTTGAAGTTGGTAGAGAGAAGAAGAGAGGGAGAGAGAGGGAGAGGGAGAGAGAAAGAGGGAGGGAGCAAGGGGGAGCAAGGGGAAGTGAGGGAAGGAGGAAGCGAGGGAGGGAGTAAAGAAGGTAGGGAGGGAGAGAAAGACAGAGGGATGGAGGGAGAGAGAGAGAGAAGGAAGAGGGAGAGAGAGATAGAAGAAGGGAGGGAGAGAGAGAGACGGAGGGAGGGGGAGAGAGAGAGAGAGAAAGGGAGAGAGGGAGCTAAGGAGGGTACAAGGAAGGTAGCGCATGGGGGAGTGAGTGGGAGCATGCAAGGTAGCGAGCAGAAGTGTGCGAAGGAACGAGCAGGAGCGCATGGGGAAGCGAGCAAGAGCTTGCGGGGGAGAGAGGAAGGAAGGGAGGGAGGGAGAGAACGAGAAAGCGAGGGAGAGAACGAGAGAGCGAGGAAGAGAGCGAAGGAGGGAGTGAGGGAGGGAGAGAGGGAGCAAGGGAGGGAGTGAGGGAGTGAGGCAGCGAGGGTGAGAGAAGGAGAGGGAGAGAGGAGAAGAGGAGGAGAGGGGGGAAAAGGGGAGAGAAGGAGAGAAAGAGGGAGCAAAGGAGGGAGGGAGGGAAGGAGAGAATGAGGGAGGGAGCGAGCAAGGGAGGGAGCAAGGGAGGGAGAGAGGGAGGGAGCGAGGGAGGGTGCAAGGGAGAGAGTGAGGAAGGGAGAAAGAGAGGGAGGGAGGGAGAAAGAAAGAGGGAGGAGGGAGAGAGAGAGAGGAAGGGAGGGAGAGAAGGAGTGGGAGGGAGGGAGCTAAAGAGGGATCAAGGAAGGCAGTGCGTGAGGAGCGAGCGGGAGCGCACGAGGTAGCGAGCGGAAGTGTGCAGGGGAGCGAGTGGGGAAGTGAGTGGGAGAGAGGAAGTGAGGGATGGAGAGATGGAGAGAGGGAGAGAGGAAGAGAGGAGAGGAAAGAGGGATGGATGGAGGGAGGGATAAAGGGAGAGAGGGAGAGGGAGGAGGGAGAGAGAGAGAGATGGAGGAAGGGAGGGAGGGAGAAACAGAGAGAGGGAGAGAGAAAGGGAAAGAGGGAGCTAAGGAGGGAGCAAGGAAGGTAGTGTGTGGGGGAGTGAGTGGGAGTCCACAAGGTAGCAAGCGGGAGTGTGTGGGGAAGCAAGCGGAGCGTGTGGGGGAGAGAGGAAGAGAGGGAGAGAACAAATGAGAGAGCGAGGAAGAGAGCGAGGGATTGAGGGAGGGAGGGAGCGAGGGAAGGAGAGAAAAAAGGAGGGAGGGAGGGAGGGACAGAGATGGAGAGAGGTGGAGAGGGAGAGAGGGAGAGAGGGGGGAGGGAAAGAGAGGAGGGAGTGAGGAAGGGGGAGCGAGGAAGGGAGGAAGGGAGGGAGCGAGAGAGGCTAGAGAGCAAGGGAGGAAGGGAGCGAGGGAGGGAGCGAGGAGAGAGAGAGAGAGAAAGAGGGAGGGAAAGAGAAAGATGGAGGAAGGGAGAGAGGGAGAGAGGGAGGGAGGGAGGGAGGGAGCCAGGAAGGGAGCATATGGGGGAGCGAGCAGTAGCCTGCAGGGGAGAGAGGAAGGGAGGGAGAGAGCGAGGGAGGGAGCGAGGGAGTGAGAGAGAGAGAGCGAGGGAGAGAGAAGGAGAGGGAAAGAGGAGGAAAGGCAGAGAGGGGAGAGGAGGGAGAGAGGGAGAGAGAGAGAGGGGAAAAGGGAAGGAGCAAGAGAGGGAGGGAGGGACTAAAGGAGGGAGGGAAAGAGAGATGGAGGGAGGGAGGGAAAGAGAGATGGAGGAAGGGAGGGAGAGAGAGAGGTGGAGGGAGGGAGAGAGGGAGAGAAAGAGAAAGGGAGAGAGGGAGCTAAGGAGGGAGCAAGTAAGGTAATGTGTGTGGGAGCGAGTGGGAGCACACAGGGAAGTGAGTGGGAGCATGTGGGGGAGAGAGGAAGGGAGGGAGGAAGCGAACGAGAGAGTGAGGAAGAGAGCGAGGGAGGGGGAGAGAGAGAGAGAGAGAGAGAGAGAGAGAGAGAGAGAGAGAGACAGAGGGAGGGAGAGAGGGAGAGAGCGAGGGAGGGAGGGAACGAGGGAGGGAGCAAGGGAGGGAGGGTGGGAGACAGCGAAGGAGGGAGCAAGGGAGAGAACAAGGGAGGGAGCGAGGGAGGGAGAGAAAGAGGGAGGGAGGGAGGGATGGAGAGAAGGAGAGAGGAAGAGAGGAAGAGAGGGAGAGAGGGGGGAGGGAGGGAGGGAGTGAGAGGGAGCAAGGGAGAGAGGAGAGGGAGAGAGGAGGAGAGGTGGAGAGAGGGAGAGAGGGAGAGAGCGAGGGAGGGAGCAAGGGGGAGCGAGGAAGGGAGCGAGGAAGGGAGCGAGAGAGGCTAGAGAGCAAGGGAGGAAGGGAGCGAGGGAGGGAGCGAGAGAGGCTAGAGAGCAAGGAGGAAGGGAGCGAGGGAGGGAGCGAGAGAGGCTAGAGAGCAAGGGAGGAAGGGAGCGAGGGAGGGAGCGAGGGAGAGAGAGAGAGAGAGAGAGAGAGAGAGAGAGAGAGAGAGAGAGAGAGAGAGAGAGATGAATTTAGATACTGGAAATAGTCTCAGAGGAAATTCACTAGCATTAAAGAGATCAGGATATACTTCTTGCTCAAGACAATATTTTAGCTAAAACTTTAAGAAAACCAAAGAGTCTGTGAGGTGAGATGAGAAGAAAACTTTGGATCTCTGGGTCTCACTTTACTCATCTGTCATTTGATGGGATTGAACTGGATAATTTCTAAAGTTCTATCCAACTCTGAGTTTTATGATCTTAAATTTCATAGTTCCATTTCTTCTAAAACTAGTCCATATAGATTCAGGTCTATAATTTATAGATGAGTGCCATTACTCATAGTTAAAATCTCATTATTTTATAGGTGTATCTCATTTAAGAGAAGATTAATCAGATCAAATAAGAACCTTAGAATCTAATTTAATCTAGCTTTTCTGAAATATGTCTTTTACTCTCTTATATGTGATTTTACTAGAGTAATCACATTGACTTTCAATTTGTTGTTGCTGTTGTTTTGTTATAAGACAGTATTCTTCCACTGGATTTGACTCAATTTTGACTCATGTCAGTCCCCTGATGATTAATCTGTTCTGGAACAAAATTAGACATATAGATCATTCAGCAATTTACAGGAGATTTACTTAATGATAGAAAAAAAAATTTCCACGTGGATGTGCATGACAAACACCTCAAACTAATTTAGCTAAGCAAAACTTTTTTACCTGGATTGGTGTACAGTGTGGTATACAGACAAACATCACTTCTCATGGCTGTCTTGTATTCAAGAGCCAGGAAATGATGTCAACAATGCTGATAACTAAAAATAAATAAATAAATAAAACCCTAATTTTAAAATTTTCACCATTTTGTCTAAGTCCTTGTACACTAATGATAGAGGAGAGGTTTAAATCTAAGATAGCAATAAGGTAGCCCCAAAATCTGCTGGCAGTATGGAAAACAGAGAGCTCAATACATTATCACAATTATGATATAGACTGAAGGATTCAAAAAGACATTCGAACGAGTTGAACTTAGAGAACAGAAGAGATAAAATTGCCCTTTATTGCAAGACTGGGAATACCAGAAGCAGAGCAATTCATAACAAGCATTGTCATTCTCCTGTATATCTATACTCTAAAGCTGAAAATGTGGTTCTAACAAAATATAATTAAATATTAGAGACTCACTCTCATTATGAATGATTAGGATACTAACACATTAGGTTGTTTGTGTGTGAAAAAATGGATAGGAATCTGAATGCAAAAACTGTTGTAAGATGAGATGAAAAAATCTATTGAAGAAAAACCAAAAAAAAAAAAAAAAGAAAGAAAGAAAGAAAAAGAAATATATCAACAACTCAAGGACATACCAAGAATACAGTATAATTCTCAGCTGAAAATTGATAGAAACAGAAAGAGTATAACATTCAACAATTGGAAAGGAGTAGGATTCACAAGCTGAAAACATTGTCTAGGAAGAAAAGAAGTACCCTAAACACCAGCCATCTCTGAAATAGTAACAGTCCTTCACTGACAGAAAGACAATCAACTCTATGTGTTCAGTTTCAAAGACACTGTTCATCATTATTTGTAGCATCACTATCTTTGCCCATCTTGGACAAACAAACAGATGAAAAATATGCAGTTGAAGGTCTTACAAATATATTAAAAAGGTCACATATATAATCTTACATAAAATAGGATTATAAATTTTCTAACTTATAGAGATTCCTTAGCCTACTGGGAAATCATTTTATGTGGGATCACTTATATTATTTATTTGTATGCAGGTGATTTTAAGAATGCATTTTTCATGCTTGATATCTTATCTTCAACCCCTTTCTCTCCCTTAGCCCCCAACATACACACATCACTTTTTATTTTCTTGGGACTTTCACTGTAAAAGTCATTGCAAGCAACCTAAAAACCAGTCTTTTTATTTCCTTCTTTTCCTAGAGAAAAAAAGAGGATGTTAAAAATCCTAACAAACTACTTTCAATCATTAAAATCAAACACTTATCTTTGAGCTGTTTGGATTCGGGAAGAATATTTTTTTAATTAAGCAAAATCTATTTTATTATATCTTCTTATAAAACAAAGGCACACATAGATATCCAAGGTAATTCAACCACTGCTCAATCAGTTATAAAAATTATTTCATAAGTTTTAAGTTTTATCCTAAAGTTTTAACTAATAATTTAGTCCATTGGGGAGAAAACTCCTGGGAGCATATATACAAATAAATTCACCATCTACACATATACTTGTTTATGTAATTCAACCTTATACAAGATCATACATGACTTTTTCTTTTAAACTTGTGAGTTTTATATGTATATTAATGATATATATATATATATATGTGTGTGTGTGTGTGTGTGTGTGTGTGTTGTGTATGTGTGTGTGTGTTGTATATGTGTGTGTTGTGTATGTGTGTGTATACACACATATTCATGCAAGATAAATATATGAATTATTTGAATTTGGGCTCAAGTAATATTTTAAAGGCTAAATTATTATTTACAAGTCAAAAGTCTTTTACATAAATCAGCTATTTACACTAACATACTCAGTGGTAAGACAAACTTATTTTCCTTCAATTCATAGATTTTATAATCAAATTCCTTTTACTAATAACTAATTTTATGTTAATGTTTTTACTATAATTCAAGTATACTTTCAGAATTTCTTGAAACATCTGTTTCCTTGCTTATAAACATTTCATTAGTATACAATATAATGTACTACAGAAATTTAAATGAAAGAACTATCAAGACTATGTTTAAAGGATATCATACTTTGTTACCAATTTAGTTAAAAAATCAGTCATTTTCAATATTTGTACTCATGTAGATATATAAGTATTTAAATGGATTCTTTTCTTTTAAAAAATATTTAATATTTTCCCACTTACATTCAAAACAATTTTTTACATTTTTAAAAGATTTTTGAGTTCTAGATTCTCTCCCTTATCTCCACCCACAATTAAGAAAGCACAGGTTATATAAAATATTTCCATCAAAGCCAAGTTGTAAAAAAAAAAAAAAAAAAAAACATAGCTTTTCCACCATAATAAAAATTAAAATCCTCAAGAAAAATTAAGCTAGAGAGAAAGACAGAGACAGAAAATGTTTCAATCAGTTCCTTCTCTGGGTAAGGATGGGTGGAGTGAGGGCTGGGACTGTGCTGGGATTGCCCAGTAGCCTCCCACTTTGGTTCCACAGACCTTTTCTGCCGAGCTTCTAGCTCCTGTTTGATGTTTCTAAGCTGAGAGGTCTGGAAGCCACCAGGATTGTTTTTGATTCGGAGGTCAAGCGGGAGCTGGGGCTGGGGCTGGGACTGGGCCCAGGGCTGCACGCTGGATTCCAATCTGGTTTCACTGACCTTTTTTGCTAAGCTTCTAAATTGCCCTTGACTGGAAAATGTTCTACTCTGTCTTTGGGGTTGTGCTGATGCTCTAAAATTTGTTTAGAATCATTATTTAAAGGAATGTGGAACATTTTGGGGGAAAGGTTGGTCAATTTCCTGCCTTTACTCCACCATCTTGGCTCTGACCTCCCCCTAAGAAATTATTATTATTATTATTTTTGCCGAGGCAATTGGGGTTAAGTGACTTGCTCAAGGTCACACAGCTAGGAAGTATTAAGTATCTAAGGTCGAATTTGAACTCAGGTCCTACAGACTTCAGGGCTGGGGCTCTATACACTGCACACCTACCTGCCCCCAAGAAATTACTTTCAAATAACAAATTTATAGACCAAGAGTCAGTAAAGACATTTTACTATCTGAATGAAAATTCAGAAAAATCAAAATAAAGTCAGTGTTTTCAAACTTGATTAACAATTCATTAAATACAGATTTTTGAAAATGTACATATTTTACTATCTGAATGAAAATTCAGAAAAATCAAAATAAAATCAGTGTTTTCAAACTTGATTAACAATTCATTAAATACAGATTTTTGAAAATGTACATATTATCTACTATAAAATATTTGAATTGTAGATATATTAATATATCTGTACATCTACAAATATTTTAGTCAGTAGAATTATTTTTCTTTTTTGCTTCCTTCCTTCCTTTCTTCCTTCTATACTCCTTCATTCCTTCCCTCCCTCCCTCCCTCACTTCCTTCCTGCCTTCCTGTCTTCCTCCCATCCTTCCTTCTTTTCTCCTTTCCTTCTTATCTATCTGTCCTATTTTCTATATAATAAGGTCTAAATTTTAAGCTATTTACCTTTCTTTGAATTTTTCTTTATTGGTGTTTTGCTACTAGCCAATTCTGGCTTTCAATCTTAGTAGAAAATACTTTATACTATTTCCATCCTTTTTTGTAAAGTTAAAGATAATATAAATTTGGTGTATGATTATCTAAGTGCAGACCTGGCAGGTCTCACCAAGACATTTAGTAAGACCAAATGATTAAGGATTAAAATATAGACCTAGAAATGAAGTGATTTTTCACCCCCATTGGACACCTTACAAGATTGGTGATAAATTTCTTGGTCACAGAAACTCTTAGAGCCTTGGAAAGAGTTCTTACTTTGGAATGACAAGAATACAGTTCAAATTCTGCCTCTGATAATGACTACCATTGTGAATTATTATAAAGCAATACATAAGACCATTGATTGTAGAATGAGAATTATGAAGGACCACAGAGGCTATTGAATTCAACTATATTATTTTTTTTGTTTTCAAATAGTAATTTTTATTTATTTTTATTTTTATTTTCCCTAGTTACATATACAATATATTTTATATATGTACATTCATTCATTTTACATGTTTTCATATGTATCATGTTGAGAGAAAAAATCAAAACAAAAGGGAAAAAATCACACACAAAAATGGTGAAAATATTATGTGTTGATTTATATCCAGTCTCCATAGTTCTCTCTCTAGATGCAGATGGTATTTTCCATCCAAAGTTTATTGGGATGCTTTGGACAACTGAATTGCTGAGAAGTCCATAATAGCTGATTATCACAGAGTCCTGCTGTTGCTGTGTACAGTGTTTTCCTGGTTCTGCTTGTTTCACTCAGCAACAGTTTGTGTACATCTTCCCGTGCTTTTCTAAAATCAACCGATTCATCCTTTTTATAGAGCAATAATATTCTATTACTTTCATAAACCATAACTTATTCAGTCATTCCCAAATTGATGGGAACTATATCATTTTTATGAATAAACTGAAGCTGAGAAAAATTAAGAGACTTGATGCAACACAGCTAGTAAATGTCAGAGGCAGGAATGGAATCTTTTCTTATTCATGATGCACTGTATGCATCATGCCAGAGTATCTTATCAACAATTTCTCTGGGACTTAATTATTGTAAAGCAAGATAGTTTGGAAGCAACTAGGTGATACAGTGGATAGAACACCAGCTCTGAAGTTAAGAGGACCTGAATTCAAATCTCATCTCAGACACTTAACACTTCCTAGAAGCGTGACCCGGGGCAAATCACTTAACCCAATTGGGTACCCCTTTGTACCCAAACTAATACATTAATATACATAAAACATTAATAGAATGGTAGATTAAGTATGCTGAATCAGTTGTGAAAGGCAAAGTGCTGTGTTCAAAAGACTTGAATGTAGGACAGGATGGGCAATATCATAAGAGGGTATTGATGTGAAAGTAGGAAAAACTAGATTGGGCAATAAATTGGAAGTCTTCAGAGAAGTGAAGAGTAAGATAATCAATTGATAGAATCGAACAGCCTAGGAGGATCCCTTAAAGGAAATAGAAAAATTTTGAAAAAAAAAAAAAAAGGAGGGCTTTAAAGTAGGAATATAATGATTTCCCTTTTGGATGTATTGTTTTTGATGTGCATAGGATTTCCAGATGAAATTTCCCTAATGGTGCTTATAAATATGTGAGATTAATCTAAGAATCAAAGAATCATTGGCATAAAATTGTCAATTAAACCAATGGATACTGATGAAATCACCAAGTAAAATTGTAGGAAGAACCACTCAGAAGAAAGAGCCTTGCTGGACAATAGTGTGGATATTTTATTGTTGTTGTTAAGTCATTTCAATTATGTTAAATTCCTTGTACATCATAAGGGAGTTTTCTTGGCTGACATACTGGAGTGGTTTACCATTTCCTTCTCCAGATTATTTTATAGATGAGCAAACCGAAGCAAACGGGTTAAGTAGCATATCAAGAGTCACACACATTGTAGATGTCTGATGTCAGATTTGAACTCAGAAAGATGATTCTTTCATCTTCAGATCCTGTACCCTATCAACTGTGTCACATAGAACCAGCAATAGAGATTGAGGAGCACTCAGATAAAAGAATCGAGACAATTGCCACCAGACTTAGAGAGGTAAGAGCACCCAGAAGATTAAGGTAGAGGAGACAAATTTCTAAAAAGGTATCAAGAAGATGAATTCATGGGCTGAGTGTTGATGGGGATGAAATTAAAGATGCTTGAGTGAGGAATGAATAAGTTCAACACACTATAAATATTTGACTTATACTTTGTGAAGTTTTGTATCAAAAGAAAATAATAATGAATACTTATTTTTCACTATATGGATCACTTTGTGGAAGTAGAAACAATTTTCTCTTAATATATGGAGAATTTGTAAAGTTACAGACACATGTAAAAGAGTATAGGATATTGTACAGTGAGAATGTTCATGTGTTGAATAAATCTGATGTTCCATCTTTGAGCAATTAATCCCTCTGATACCAGAGAAGAAACAAGAAGACTCTGAAAATACGTAGAAGATTTCCATCCTAAATCTTAGGGATTTTAAGTCCTCCTATTCAAAAGTAATATAATTGTTTTTAAATAAGTTGAAGATATTGCATTGACCTCCCTAATCACTTCAATAATGGCACACTGTTTCCCCATTCTATTAATGCTAGTAACTCAATAATTACTTAGATATTTGTTATTTATGCATATGGGGGTAAACAAAGAGTGAGTTTTAAAATTTACAGGAGAGCCACATAATTTTGCCATTTAAATGAATAAAAATGGAGAGTTATAATCTAATTATTTTCATATTACAGGCAGTTTTCAGGAAGCTTATTTCTCACATAGGATGAAATGGATATATTCTCACAATAAAAAAAAATTATAAGCAAAAGAATAACTAAATATATTTTTATCATACTTAATAGACAATTTAGGCAATGGAGCAATACAAAGAAAAAATGAAAATGACCTTTGCTTTTAATAAGTCTACATTTTTATGGCAGAGATAGCAAATATAAATATATATGTATATATATATACATATATATTTATAAAATACATATAGTGAGTAGATAAAGGTAACCTTAAAGAGAAATACATTAGCAGATGGAGGGATAGGTTAAGACTTTCTTTCAGAAGATAACATTTGTGCTAAATCTTGAGGAAGCCAGGAATTCTATGAGGAAAAAATGAGAAGGGAGAATATTCGAAGCTTGGGGGACTTCCATAGCAAAAACACCAAGATATGAAATGGAATGTCATGTATAAGGAAACGAAACTAGGTCATTATGGCAGAGCCATATGTGAGTTGTATAGAAAGGAATCATGTGGAAAAAGATGGAGAGATGCAAATATGTGAAAAGATTTAAATTGCCAAAGTAAGAGTTTATCTTAGAAGTAATAGGAGATAACTGGAGTTTATTGGGCAGATAGAAAATACAATTCTGCCTCTGTTGTAGGATAATGATTTTGGCAGCTGATAGAAATAGAGAGTTAATTGAGGCAGGGAGAACAATTAGAAAGCTGTTGGAGCAGTGCCTATGAGAAGCACTGAGGGTTTGAATCTCAGTAGTAACAAAGTGAATATAGAGAAGATGAATTGTTACAGGGGAATTTGTGAAAGTAGAATGTACAAGATCATGAGGGGTAATTAAGAGTGAGGAGCTGAAAATGACAAAGAGGCTATGATCCTGGGTTACTATAAGAATGCTGAAATTTTTAATATTAATAGAGAAGTCTAAAAGAAAGATGAGATTTAGTGAAAACAAAATGAATTTTGTTTTGGACATGTCAGTCATTATTTAATTAGATAATTATCTTAGAACAAGAAATCAACTAAATTCAATAAAACACTTAATATGTCTAGTTTAGGTAGAGCTTTGTATTATCCATGAAGGGAGCTACATAGCTTGAATAAGACATTCTCTTTTCCACTGTTATTTCATAGAAAGCAAACAGACTATTCTATCTCAAAGACAGCATCAAAAGAAAAGAACTGGAATGGTCAGTAGAGTTTTCTTAATTAATTAAAGGAACGTATTTTTAGCCAGTATTTGACCTTGATGATGGGGACGGAACAAAACAAATCAATTTGTTGGTGTTAGTTCTTTAAAATAAGAGCAAAGTATCTAAAGTGAAGCAGAAAAATCAGTGAAACTACCAGCAATTTGTATGATTTTATCAATTAAATTTAATCAATGAATAATTTGGTCAAACAACTTTCACATTCTAAACATTTTTAATCTAAGAATCCAAATAGTTATCACAAGCTTTTCCTTCATTTTTCTTATGAAAACACACAGGAAAGTCTATGAGAAATTATAAATTGGAATTTGCTTCCATCTGATTTTAGGCATAAATTACTGTCCAACAAATAAAGAAAATGAATTGAACATAATTTAAACAACAATAGTGAATCAAGACATTAAAATTCAATTAAGGAATCCCTTAGCCACAAAAACCTATAAACAAATTTCAGTTCATGAGGATTTCCCTTTCTGTTCATTTCAAAAGATTCCTTTGCCTTTACATCAATTGACTACTTTGATAAGCTAACCTTATCAAACCCCAGTCCATCCATTGTTCTTAATCAGCTTGAAAAAAGGAAACTGATGTTTCCTTAAATGATGAACATAAAAATACTAAGTAAATCTCTAATTGCCTAGCTGGCTGGGTTTAGAGAAAAGCACTGTAAAGCCAATGGTGAATTGATTTTGTCATTTTCTGTGGTTTTCTGCAAACATCTAATCAATTGAATAGTTTGTGCTCATACCATATTTGGTCTATTGAGTTATCCCCTGGATATTTATCTTTGGTACAATTTTGGCTTTGTTTGTGGTTGTAATTTTATTCATTGCAATCAGCATCCTTATATTTTTGAATATTTTGGATGACATGTAACTATATGAGAAAATACTATGTATTATTCTAATGATTATGCTTGTGAATAAGGCATTCCCAGACCACTTTAGGAAATGCTAAGAACCAAAATATCTAAGTTTAGAGAGGTTCATAACTAGATTGAATAAAGGGTGATGAAATTTTTGGCCACATAAACTTTCAAAGTCTTTACAGTAAGTTATAGATGAGATGCAATTAGAATGAATGGAGAGAGTTCTGACATTTTAAAATATCAGATAGCTTATTTATTGAAGTACATCTATCAACCATTCAAGATCCATTAAAAAGCCACTGTATTAGGTATTTGGGATATAAAAATAAAAATTAAATTATTCATCTCTCAACAAGTTTGTGTTCTATTGGGGGAAATAACATATACATTTATAACTACATGCAAAATAAAAATAAAATAAAGAACAGTTTAGGTAAGGAATGAACTAGCAGTTGGAAGAATAAAAAAAAAAGTTTATTTTATGAGTTTAAATATTGATCCTTAAAGGAAACTAGAGATTGTTAAAAAAAAAAAAAAAAAAAAAAAAAAGGAAAAAAAAAAGGTGAATTGCTGTGTTTTCAGGCCTAGGACAGACCAGTACAAAGGTTCAGAGATGGGAATGTTGTTCAGCAACAAGAAGGACTGTTTGGCTAGATAATAGAATGTGTGAAGGGAAATCATGTATAATAAGGCTAGAAAGGTACCTTGGGACCAGATTGTGAATGGTTATTACTGAGCTTATTTTCCTTCATTTGGCATTTATACTTTATCATAGAACAATAAGGAGCTACTCATAAGCATAAAATGTTCTTTCTACTAACCACTTAGTAACTTCAAAATTCAGTTTGAATAACATATACTTTCTTTAGGAAATATCTTTCCCTGATCCATTTAACTTTCAGTGTTCCTTTCTTCAAATATTTTATATTTAATTTGGTATACTTATACTAATTTTTATAAATTAATACTGCATATTCTCTCCTTTGAGAATATGACCTCCTTGATTATTGACATTTTTTTTTCTATATACCACCTAGCATAATGCCTTTCACTAACCAGAGACTTAATAATTAAATTCATGGTGAAATTAATTGATCAATAGCCAACCTACTAGACTCTATTTTGTTTCTCTTCTCTCCCAAGGGGGAAAAAAAAAGTATCTGCCGATTGGAAAAGGCAGAGCATAATTATCTAACAAAGAGTTGAGATTGGAAATATGCAGGGAGATATTGAGACTACCTATCTGTTCTTTAGCAATGCAACTTATGATACCTAACTCTGATCAGTCCATGGGTTGAATATTGAGATTGTAATGAATCGAGACCATTTTAACAGTACGATTGAAAAGGATTTCTCAGCAAGAATATAGCACTGATTTAATTGAGAATAGCTTTCCTCACTGTTTTCATCATGCTAGCACTCAGTCCATGAGTACCAAGCATGAGAGGCAAGATGATCCCTACTGCATTCAATGGTTTATACTCAGGTAGCGAATAAACTATGTTATTTGTTAGTTTTACTCTTTTAGACAAATTATTTCAGGGAAATAATTTCTTTGCATTTTGAAGGGGAGAAAAATAGTCTAAACTATACTGGGTAGATTTATTCCTATGATAGGAAATGAACCCCTCCTCCGTGAATATTTAATTGTTTAGGAAAATGAATCATTATTTATTAAGCACCTACTATGTGTCAGGCACTGTGTTAAGAGTTTTACACATATTATAGCATTTGATCTTGAAACAACTACCCTGGACTGGGGGAAGTGCTATTATTGTCCCCATTTTGTGAGACAGGTTTAAGTGACTAGTCTGAGTTCTTTTGGAACTCGGATCTTTCTGACAGCAGGTCCAACATTCTATTCACTGTGCCACTTACCTGCATCTTAGCTACTATCAGTGATCACTGAAAGATTTCATATAATGAAAGGGTTAACAAGATTGGAGGGCAAATATTTTATTGATGTTTTTTCTTTAAAGGGGAAAGAGAACAATGTCTGCAAAATATCAACTGATAAGCTAGACTTTGATCCTGGCAAAAGACATGAATATTTTATTAAAAGGTGGATTAGTTGACATCAAGAATTTTAATTGGTGATCATAAAAGATCATAATGACTTTATCAAGTAGAGGTCATGCCAGAAGAATTTCATTTCCTTTCTAGCAGGTATATCTGAGTGCTAAATCTCAGAGGAAGATTCAGAAATAGTTAACATAGATGCTAGAAAACTGATGATTTCTCCTAATAGTTTTATAAAAATAATAGAAATATGTGGGCTAGACAGTAGTACAACTAATTGGATCTGGAACTAGTTGATTGCCAGACCCCAAAAAATAGTCATCAAGAGTTAAATGACAACTCAGAAAGGAAGTCCCTAGTGGAGAACTTCAGGGATCAGTGCTTAGTTTTGTGCAATCATATGTTTCTAGTAATGAGTTAGATAAAGACAGAGAGGATATGCTTATCAAATGTGCAGATGATACAAAGGGAGAGAAAGATAGTACATTATAGAATTAATACAGGATCAAAAAAAGAACAACAGATCAGAGCTTTGAGACAAATTATATGATATGAAATTTGATATGGATAAATACAAAATCTTATACTTAGGTTAAAAGAATCAATTGACAAATCAAGGTTGCAGAGTTATGGCTGAAAATATTTCATTTGAAATAAATGGCAGAGGCCATTCCAAAAGTTAAAATAGATTACTTTGATAGAAATACATATATTTTATATATGCATATATGATAGCTATATAAAATCAAAAGCCATTCTAATAGATAATAGAAATGAATTTCAAAACTCAGTCAGAAAATTGGTGAAAATAAGAAAAGATAAAATTAATTAATATTGGAAGAGTTGTATAAAATATGTAGCCACCATCATTATTGTAGCTATGAATTATTACAAGCATTTTGGAAAGCAATTTGGAATCATGCAAATAATGTGACTAAAATATTCATATTCCTTTACCCAGAAATTTTAATACTAAGCATTTATCCCCATAGAGGTAAATTAGAAGAAAATCTCCATACACACTGAAGTATTTTTTTGATGGCAATTTTAGTGGCAGTAAAAAACTGGAAACAAAGTATACACATATTCATTGGCTAACAATAGCTAGAGAAGCTATTTGTGGCATATGAGTTTAATAGAATATTTCTGTGTTGTAAGAAATGATAAATATGATGAAAACAAAGAAACATGGGAAAATTTACATGAACTGATATAAAGTGAAATAAGCAAAGACAAAAAAAATCTATACAAAAGTTTCAATAATTTAAAAAGACAAGCTAACCATGACAAAATAGTTGAAAATAAATGTTGTAGAATTACAAAACATAAGCATGGACCCAAGGAAGTATGAGTGGGCACCTCCCATTACACTGCAAAAATGAGAGACAAATGTTTGGGACATTGAATATATTCTCTCATTCCTCTGTCTCTGTCTCTGTCTCTTTCTGTCTCTCTCTTCCTTTATCTCTCTCTTTCTGTTTCTCTCTGTCTCTGTCTCTCTGTTTCTGACATTTAGTTCACATTTCATTATTACTTTTCCTCTTTTTCTTTTTTAAAAAAAGTGTGTTTTGTGTTGTGGCTTTCTATTGGAGGGAAATATACAAGGGGAAAGTTAAGTAATAAAAAGATTAAATCAATAAATCATTAATTACATCTAATTACATATGGATGAATACATACATTTTTATATATTTATATATAAGTATATGTATATATAACTGACACTTAATTATACATACATATACATGAGATATATTTACATATATAACATATACTTGTATGTATAGTTATATAGCTAATTATGTATATATATATAATGTGTATATAATAAATCATTTTATATGCATAATATATATGTAAGTATATAACATATACTGTATACCATATTTATATAATATAGTTTAAAATAACCATATACCATATATCCATATCTATAAATATATATGTATATATATAATATATATTATTTTTAATTTGATATACTTATATATAGACATATTATATAGAGATATTATATAAATATATCTCATATATACACATGTGCATACATAATATAGTGTGTGTGTGTGTGTGTGTGTGTGTATGTGTGTGTGTACAGTTCATATAAAAAAAGCTGGGGGCTTCCATGGATTGTTACTTCAGTATTAATCAAGAGAGTGAAACAGCAGCTAAAAAACCTAAATAAATCTTAGGCTACAATCACAAATATACTGCTCATATTTAACAAAGTGACAATCAGACCTAAAACAAAGACATTTAAAATATTGTAGTCATTTTGGGTGCCACATTTTATGAAGGACACTGACAAGCTGTCTATAATCTATGGTACTGAGTCAGGTAGCCAGAATGTTGAAAAGAATGAATTTTGTATCATGTAAAAATCAGCAGAAGAACCTGAGGAAATTTAACCTAAAGAATAGAAATCAAGGGAGTAACAACTTAAGCAATTATTGGGTGGAAGAGAATTAACTGGTCTTCTTGTCCACACAGGGTAGAATTAGTCCCAGGGCAAATTTAGATCTCAAGAAAAGTTTTCTCCAAGTAGTGGGTTCCCTGATACTGCAGTTCAATAAGGACAGCCAACATGACCAAGTATTGGATAAAGTATACACAGAATTTATCTGCTGTAAACTGAATTAGATGCCCTCTCTCTGAGCTCCCTTCCAATTTAGGTACTCTGTTAATCTATAGACAGTGTCCTTCATTCTGGAAGAAGACCATGACATCAGGGAGGAGATGCCATGACATGCAAGTAAACTGGATTTAAGTGAAGGAAGTACACTCACCTGCCTCACTTTCTCTTCCAGAGCCATCTGGGTCCAGTAGAAAGATATAGATTAGGATAATTAGATGCAGTGGGAGATCTTGACTTTTAAAAATAATATCAATTAATTAATTTAAATGATTGAAGAAATTGTGTGTGTGTGTGTGTGTGTGTGTGTGTGTGTGTGTGTTGGGTGTGTTTAAGCAACACTAAGAAACACAGAATATTTGAAAACTCATCATGTAATCACCATCAGTGAGTAAGAGTTAAGGAATGGGGAAAAGAAATATTTAGAGCAGAACACAAAGAAACAAGAACTATAAAATAGGAAAGATCCAATGTAGCTTTAAGGAGATAAGAAGAAAAAGGTGAGGAAAATATAGTCCTTATATTCTCTGGATGTTCTTTTTTAAATTTTTTTATTTTTCTGAATGTTCTTATCTCAACTCACAATAAGGAATCAGACCCAGTGGAGGATTATATATCTTCCCTTTCTGAAGATGTCTATGGATATCTTTGAAGACAATTGGATTCTTACTGTTTGGGGAAGTTCCATTTTATAAAGTAAATCAGGGTTATTGTTAAGATCTTTCATGACATTAATTGATCCATATCATTAATTCGCTAACACATAAGTATCATTTAGCCAATTAACAACAATTAAATTTTCAAAGAGATACTTACTAAGAGACAGCAAAAACATAAATGCATTTCCCTCAACACTCAGGGTACATTCTTCCCTATATTACTCTTACATTACTGCCTCAGTGCTTGGGGAAAGTAGCCTCAACATTAAAAAAAAAAAAAAAAAAAAAGGTACAATGCATTCACTATGTCTTCGAATTAATCTCTTGATTGTAGAACACAGAGTTAAGTCACTTCTGACCTATGTGTGGTTACACCTTCAGGCTGTAATGGTATAGCAGACTTATCTGTCCACAAATTCTGGTATGGACTCTAGTTCCTGACCTCTGTAGATCTTCTGAGCTTTCAAAGCTCAAATGACATTTGCTTCCCAAATTATTAGATTTGAAGCTAACACAAGTTCCTTGTTAGGAAATGAGATATTGAACAATTAATAAAAAAGAGGTTTATTTAACTTTTTACCCCCAAACAATTTCCTCTTCCTCAAGACATCCATATTATATGGTTTATTATTCACTTATGAAAATTAATGTCATATAAATTCTTGACTATGTGTATAGCCATTACATTCTTATATGTGTTTGTATTCTATACAAGTATTAGAAATACATATAAAGTTTTTTATATAAATATATCTATAAATACAAATATGTAGAATACATACATGTACACATTCATATACATATGCACATAGACATGTTCTATGATGAGTGTAGCAATATTTGCTTATAGTGGCTTAGTTTATGTAGTATTATTTATTATTAATATTAGTTTATCCCATAAATTCTGTGAGATCTAAGTATAGCCTTTATATTCTCCTATATTATAACACTCCTTAAGGGCAGAAAATATATCTTATCAATCTACGCATTTTTTACACAGTTCCTAACACCTTATTATCAGATGGTCAAAGATCTAGAATTTGAAGGAACCTTAGAATCCACATTGTCCAGTTCTCTCATTTTACAACTGAGCCAACAGAGACCAAGGTGATTAATCCACTTGCCCAAGGTTATACAAGTAGTAAAAGTAGTAGCTTGTAACTCTTTTCCCCCTTTTCCACTGCATCATGCAGTATCTTCTCTCTAGTAGGCATGTGGTTTATATTTATGGAAATAAGGAATACATGGTATAAAAATGGCAGTCTTGATAGAAAATTCTCCTACTCTTTCCTCTATAACCAGAATTCATGAAGGAGCTTTTAAGCAGATAATCAGAGCATTCCAGAGACATTAAGTGAATCTGACAAAAGTTCTTAGTGATAACTGTACATTATTAGTGCCACTTTCTGAATACTATGAAACATTAATGGAAAATACAAAAAGATCTTGTAGAATCTTCTCTGAACACCTGGTCCTATAATTTTATATATTCTAATGTAGAGGAATATCAGACAAAGTAAAAAAAAAAAAATAGCATACAAATACAGCTGATTTATTAATGTTTCACATTAAAGTCCTTGCTAAAATAAGACACTTTTGCCTAGAAAATTATCTATTGGTTTGAAATCAAGTTCTTGAGTCTTTCTTTAGAGTTTGCCAGGGGGTAAGTACTCTAGGCTAAGTCACATTTTCTTCACCCATTAATGTGGTTCTTCCTCTCTCTGACAACGTAAACAAGCAGAGTGGAAAAATGCCGCCACATCTGTCTCCTCCAGGTGGCACTTGTGCTTCCTTCCCTACTGTTTTCTTCATTAATGTTAATTTAAGCCTTTTATGAATTGGCAACGTTTTTACAAAATTTGGGTAAATTTCTCCCTTAGAGGGATCCATCTGAGAGCATGTGGGCCTGATTAAATTTTTAAAAAATACTTAGACAGTAAGCCTGGTGGCCCCAAAGATATTACACTGTTGCTCTCTGTTTCCCTACCTGATTGTGTAGTATCCTGGCATGATTTGCTACATTGTAAACAAATCTGTATTCCAAAAAACTTCTTCCAGGAGGAATTGGTGGAGGTAACTTATCTAAAACAATTTGCTTTATGCTTTTTAAAAGAAACAGGAATCTGCTAGTCTGTTCCACCTCTTCCTCCTGCTTCATACATACAAAGTCCTAAACACATTTTTTCCCAATTTTGATTGTCCCCTTTGTATAAAATATATGAATAATTGGAGGTCGGTGTCAATATTGATCTCTATAATCTTACATTTTGTATTTAAAACAAATGCTTTTGAATAGTAATATGGGGGCATGGGAGAAGTTCTATTTTTTCTCCAGCTCCATAAATAAGGATAAAAATGTTTACCCATCTTGCAACAAAGGAGTATTAATTACCACAAAAGACTGAACACATTCACTGTAACATTGCCTTAATTGATTTATCCTAATCAGGAAATCCCATTCATAATGTAATAAAATATCTAAGTTACACATAGAATTTATTTACCAAAAATATTCACAAAATCCTTTTAATAAAACATGCATAGAAGGTTATTTATTGTTGTCTATTTAAATCATTGACCTACATGAGCTTAGCAAAATTTTTTATTTTTCTTATTTTTGTTTTGTTTCACTAAAAGAATATTATTCCCATATTTCCAAAGAGAAAGGATTATAATTGTCTTAGGTTAGAATCTTTGGTTCTCTTCCAAATTAACAGAATTTGAAAAAATCATAGAACTAATAAGAATATTTCTAAATAAAGGGAAAACTTAAATTGCCTTCTTTGACAGCATTTAATAATTTAGGGAAGCTCATGTTCTTAGTTTCCATTTGACTCATTTTCTACATATTCCCTAATATTGGCACAATTTCAAAAAGAATTGAAATATCAATTATGTATGTCTGTACACACACATACACACACACACATATATATAATATACATACACAAAATATGTCATAAATGGGCATGTATGTATATAAGTGAATATAGAGTATCATTCTTCTGAGAGATATGTGTATATATATACCCATATATTTTTACATATATATTTACTCACATGTGAATAAAGGTAGGGAGGGAGAAATAGACAGAGAGACAGAGATAGAGACAAGGAGATAGAGGTATATAATAATAGAATTGTTTCTCTTTTTTCTTTCAAATCAACATCCAAGCAATGAGTGATATAAAACTATACATTAACAGAACATTTTTTAAAAATCACAGTTGTTTTGGATTTTTTTATTAAAGCTTTTTTTTTTAAAAAAACATATCAATAGATAATTTTTCAACATAAACCCTTGAAAAACCTTGTATTCTAATTTTCCCTTCCTCCCCTCTGACCCCCTCCCTTAGATGTCAAGTAATCCAGTATATGTTAAACATGGTAAAATATATATAACAAGACATTTTTATGGTAGTTGTCATGACTGGCTATTTTGATGCATCATCCTTCTTTTGCAATTTGGTGATGTGGACTTAAATCATATTTCTATTTTTAGGGATAAACAGTTTTTAATCAGCTCTAATAAGCAAATGTTTAATATAGAACTGGAGAATTTATACAAATTTTTATTGGTGATAAACTATTTCAGACTGGATTCCTCCCTTGCCCCAACTCCCTCAGTGTGATAAGATTTAGACAATAGCCAAGGAGGGAAAGAGTTCTAGGAATGGGGGATAGCAAGAGAAAATGTAGAGAAATAGAGAATCCTGTTAGGGGAACATCCAGGAGACCACTGTCACTAGATAGAAGAATACATGGTAGAGAGTAAGGTATAAAAAGACTAGAAAGGTAGGGGGTATGTTAGGAAGTTCAGAGTACTTCCCATTTGGTCCTGAAGGCAATAGGGAGTCATAGAAGTATACTGAGTAGAAAAGTGACATAATTAGATCTGCACTTTAAGAATATCATTTTGAGTACTGAATGGAATGGGGGAGAGACCGAAGGCAAGCAGACCCATCAGCAGGCTGTTGGAATAATCGAAGTGTGAAGTGATGAGGGCTTGTACCAGAGTGGTAGCAGTGTCTGAAAAGAGACGGGGATAGATATATCAAGAAATGTTGTAAAGGTGAAATTACCAAACCTTGGCAATAAAATGTATTTGGCAGTGAGAAAAACTGAGGAGTCCAGGATGGCTTCTAGGTTGAGTGCCTGAGGGATTGGGAGGATGATATTACCTCTACAATAATTTAGAAAAAGAGTATAAGAAGAAAGACAGTGAGTTCGATTTTGAACATGTTGAGTTTAAGATGTCAATTGGATATACAATTCAAGATGTCTGAAATGATGAGGAGATTGGAAGTCAGCAGAGAGTCTGTAGCAGCATAGGTAATTTTGAGATTAATCAGCATAGAGGTGCTAATTAAATTTATAGGAACTGATGAAATCACTATAGTAGTATATAGAGAGAGAAGAAAAAAGGCCTGAGACTGAATTCTGAAGGACTTCTAAAATGAAAGATTAGCAGACGTTGGCAATAAATTGTATTTGGGGAAGAAATAAGATGAGGAGTCCAGGATGGCTTCTAGGTTGAGAGCCTGAGGGACTGGAAAGATGACATTACCCCTTCAATAATAGGTAAAGAATTTGGAAGAAGAGCTTAAAGAAAAAGATAGTGAGTTTGGTTTTGAACATGTTGAGTTTGAGTTTGAGATGTCAACTGGACATACAGTTCAAGCTGTCTGAAATGATGTTGAAGATAGGAGATTGTAAATTAGCAGAGACTCTGTAGCAGCATAGGTCGCTTTGAGATTAATCAGCATAGAGGTGCTAATTAAATTGATGGGAACTGATGAGATCACTATGGTAGTATAGAGGGAGAAGAAAAAAAGGCCTGAGATTCAATTCTGAAGAACACCTAAAATGAGAGGATAAGATCTAGAAGAAAATCCAGCCAAGGAGAGAGAGAAAAAGGAGGAGTTAGAGGGGTTGGAGGAGAAACAAAAGGGAGAGAGTGTGTCCCCAAAACCTATAGAAAACAAAGTAGCAAAGAAGTCAAGGAAAATAAGGGTTAAGAAAAGACCATAGGATTTGGGAACATTAGTAAGTTTGGAAAGATCATTTTCAATGGAATGTAAGAGTATAAAGGGTTAAGAAGAGAGTGAGAAATGAGAAAATGAAGGCACCCATTGTAGATGGCCTTTTCAAGGAGTTTAGCTGAACAAGACAGAAGAGATTTAGGATGATAGTGGGGATGGAAAAATAAAGTGCGGTTAAATGGGGGATTTAACTTCACAATTCCTTCCTTACTTGAAGTTGGAGATGAATCTTTCAAAAGAAAGCTCTTCCACATCTTAATGAGTTATAAATGGCTTTAAATATGGCACTAGAACCAAATTTCGTGTTTTTCTCTTGAGGACCAGACTAAGTCAATTCAAATAAGCTCATCGGTAGAAGCATTTATGGGTCGATAATGACCCCCTCTTTCCCTACAACATGCACCTGTGTCCTAAAGCAGAGAGAAATTGCTCCACATGGGTGAAATCATAGATATTAGAAGTATTCAAGTAAGCCATTTCTTCACAGGCTAAAATAAATTATTTCCTGTTAAACATATCAATTTCCCAGTCAAAAGTTCATTCCCACAAAATATCTAAAGACCCGTGTTTTAATTTTGTTCATTGGTCAAAAAATGTCCTATGTTCACTGATTGGTATTTTGTGATCTTGATAACCTTTTCAGTTATACAGCAAGGGCAATTCCAAACACACTTAGGATTATTATCCTATTTTTATTTGGTTTTTGGTGCTTTAGTATGCCTTTACAGATTTAAATTAAAGGGCTACTTATAAAATATTAGGCAAGTCATACCCTTATTTGTGAAGGTCATACTTCTGTCAGAAGATTAATTAAGTTATCAAATTAGGGTGAAATCATTTTCCCAGAGTCATGACCTATAAAAAAATAAAATATTTTGCCATATTTACTGCAGTGTTACAAAAGGATGGTTTATGTAAAGAGAACTTTAAAATTTCTTCTTCTATTCAGTATTCAGAAAGTATTTGAAATGAAAATTGTTTTAGGAACAAACCTGACTGTGTTGAGGGTATTTTAACACTTCTATGGGTTGAGAAACAAAGTTTTATTGAGCATCAACTGTGTTCAAAGCATAAAACCTCAAAGAATTCTCACCACTATGGAACAGGGGGAAATAAAAATGATATGGAACTAAAAGTGGGATTTTTAAAATTTCTTATTCTATTTCAAAAAGGGATTTCTTTTTTTTTAAGCACTATATTTATGGAAAAAGAGAGGACCATTATTATACATTTGTTAGATTGAAGCACATATTTTTTGCCTGATGTCTTGGAGAAATAGTTCATGAAAAGTTCATTCTTATGAAAAATAGAGGCCTTAAATACTGCTAAAATCAGTATGGAAGATTGTCAAATAATATCCCCTTTCCCATGAGGCTATGCAGGAAATCTATATCTTACTCATAAAGATAAAGGTCTGACCATTATGGTATATCCTCTTTTCACTTTCAAAATGAACTACAGAAATAACATACTACTTTGAAACCATTCTTTTGCCGAAGTTTCTTTTAAAAGGTCTAACAAACTAGCTGTTAGTAGAAATGAGTCAATGCTAATCACTCTTTCTGACATTGTCTACTAAATTCATTAAATCTGTGCATTATATTTCATGGTGGAAATACATGATTTGTATAATTGAAAAGGAAATCAGCTTATTATTTCCTACATTTAAAAATAAGTATATTTTATGGCTTGAAAGATGCAAACAATGATATTTCAAGTAAACTTTCATCTAAGTAGATAATTGAGCTCTTATTAAAATGAGGAATAAAGCTTTAAATGAAAGAAGAGAAGCAATGATGAATATTGAAATAGAAGAGGTTAGTGGGCCAAGGAGTTCTTTGGTAAATAGTTTCACTGCATCGGCAAATGGTTGCAGGAGGCCATAGGGGCCAATGATGTTTGGTCCTTTTTGGAATTGTATATAGCCTAACACTTTTCGTTTGATAAGTGTTAGGAAGGTGACTGCTAGGAATGTTGACCTGTGTAGGAAAATTTTCTAGATTTCCATTTCTTAATTCCATAGTAATTATTATTTATTTATCTGTGCAAGTATTTATTTACTCCAGTTACATGGGGAAAAAATTAACATTTATTTTCAAAACTTTCTTCCTTCCTCCCCACCATAGCTCATTGAGAAGACAAGCAATTGTAGTCATGCAAAAAAACATTTCCACAATAGTCATGTTGTAAAAGAAAACATAGACCAAAAACAACAAAACAAAACAAAACAAAAACGAACAAAAAAACAAACTTCAAAAAATGAAGTTCACTCTTTTTTAACTTCATTTTTTGAGATTTGTTTTTCAATCTATATTTAGACAGCATCAGTTATTTTTCTGGTTATGGGTAGCATTTTTCATCATAAGTCTTTCAGACATGTCTTGGGTCATTGTATTGCTGATCATTTTACAATATTGCTGTAACTTTGTACACAGTACATTTTACTTTGCATCAGCTTGTATAAATCTTTCTAGGTTGTTTTTTTTTGTTGTTGTTTTTTGGGTTTTTTAGTTTTGTTTTTCTGACAACATCCTGCTCATCATTTCTTATAGCACAATAGCATTTGATCATAATCACATGCCACAATTTGTTCAGTCATTCCAAAACTTATGGCTATGGTCTGGATCTCCAATTCTTTTCCCCTAGAAAAAAAAATCTACTTCAAATATTTCTTGTACATGTAGGTCCATATCCTTTTTTAAAAATCTCTATTGGAATACAGATCTAATACAATTGTATTGCTAGGTCAAAGAATATGCATTGTTTTATAGCCTTTTGGGTATAGTTGCAAATTGTTCTACAGAGTGATCGAATCAGTTCATAACTCCACCAACAGGACATTAATGTCTCATTTTCCTCACTCCCCTCAAGCATTTGTCATTTATCCTTTTCTGTCCAATTAACTACTTTAATAGGTATGATGTAGTTCCTCGGAATGGTTTTAATGGGCATTTCTCAAACAATTGTGAGTTACAGCATTCTTTCTAAATGTCTAAAGATAGCTTTGATTACTTCATCTGAAAATTGTTCACATCATTTGATTATATATCAATTGAGAAATGGCTGTTTTTTTATATAAATCTATTATAGAAATTAGCTTCAAATTTTTTTTCAAACTCACTTTTGCTCTGTATTTTTCTCTATATTATTCCTCTCATCATTCATTCTATACTCTTCTTTTACTCCGTCCCCTCTCAAAAGTCTTTTACTTCTGACTACTCCCTCCCCTAATTTGTTCTCTCTTCTATCTCTCAGTCCTTTCTCTACCTCCTTCTCTTTCTTTTCTCATTGTAGCCCGAATCACTGCAAAATTTCTGATGTGTACTTATTAGGGAAAAACTCTATGCTTGTCTTTCTTTTTTTATCATTTAAAAACGACATGCTATGTTTATGCTTTTAAGGGTTACTTCCCTGGTGATTAATGTTTTGTTCTATAATAATTCATTTTCATCACATATTTTGGGCAATTTAAAATTTTTTATATTATGTTACTTTTTTCTCTAATGTTGGCCTATTTTTGAATATCTCTTATATATCCAATTTAAGGCAAATAAAATATTTTTCAAAATTTGCATATATTGCTAGTTTTTTCTTAAATTAAGTTGATATTTAAAATTTTTTATATTAATCTTCACTTGAGATTATATTATATTATTTGTATTATCCTTTCCTGGTTTAGTTATCAGCAGTATGTTTACCTCATAACAATAACTTGACAGAAGGAGTTCTTCAGTTATTTCAAATAATTTATATAATTAAACCATGAACTTTTATTTAATTACTTAATAAATTTTATGTAAAAATATGTTTTGACTGGGCTTTGCTACTGTTGTTATTGATGGGTCCTTTGATAGTTCCTTTCTGGATGGTTCAACTTCACTTTCTGAAATTGGGATGTTTATATCTGCAAAATGTTATCTATCTCCACCTACTCTCCCATTTAAAAAAAAAAAAAATCGTTTCCTCTTCTTTTTCCAAATAACAATTTACTTTTTCCCAATTGCACATAAAAACCATTTTTAACATTTTTTAAAATTTTTAAGTTCCAAATTCTCTTTCTCTTTCTCTCTCACCCCCACCTTGAAATGGCAAACATTTTTGCTATAAGTTAGACATGTGCAATTATACAAAATATATTTCCATACTAGTCATGTTGTAAAAGAAAATACAAACAAAAACCCTACAAAATGCAGTGAAAAAATAATACTTTATCTGTATTCAGACTCTACATTCTTTCTCTGAAGATGTATAGCATATTTCATCATGCGTCCTTTGGGACTGTCATATCATTTTATCGCTGAGAATAGCTAAGTCGAATAGTTGAAATTGTATAATAATTTCTGTTACTGTGTATAGTATTCTGGTTCTGCTCACTTCACTTTCCATCAATTTGTGTAAGTCTTCCCAGTTTTTATTTTTTTTTTCTGAAATGATCCTGCTGAATCTTTTTTGTATTCATTTTATATATATCCTTTATTGGCTTAAGAGTAAGCCTTGCCATTTTATCATCCTCTTCCCCAGGAGAAAATAAGCACTTTCTTTAAACTGGGACAATCTTATATTTCTATTTGGAAAACTAGCAAACAAAATGCTTAGTAAATATCTGTTTATTGAATCTTCATCAATTGTATACTATTCATGAAGGAAAAAAAATGCATTATGTTGGGTCCATTTGTTTTTCCAATTTTCCTTATTTGTTTTTTGCATATATGTATATAATATATAATATGTATATGCATATATACATATATGCAATGTATAATAATATATGCATATAAATGCATATATAATATATGCAAAAAACAAAGAGGGAAAGTATATATAATATATATTAATATATATATAAAAGCAAATATCTGTCTCTCAAAGAAATTTCTGTGTGATTAAAATGGTTTCAAAGTAATGCTATGTAAAGAACTTGAGACTAGAATAACAAATAGAAGTATAATTGCAGTGCAATCTTATCTTAATGACAGATAGAATCCCAGGGACGAGCAGGAGTCAGAGACATTACTTATGAAAATTCCAAGACATTCTTTTTCCTTTATATCTGGCTTATTTTGCAAGCCTTGAAAAAAAGAACAGCACACTTCCAGAAAACAATTTGTAAACAGAAAAGTCAAGGGAAATCTTATAGTCATTTAGAAGAATAAACACTTTAAATGTGGGAATTCAAAATCAGCGATCAGACTTTGGCAATATAAATGTTTTCAACAGATCTATATAGGTTGAAATTTCTAATGGTTAAATGAGCTTTCAGAATATAGAGCTTAAAAGGACCTTATGTATCACTTGGTACAAACCAGTCCAGTCCCTTCATTTTATATATCTTTCTCATGGTCACTCAGATATCTTCTTTTACCTTTGTGTTTCTTTCTCTTTGATGAGATTTAAAAAAAAAAGTATATTAATGTATAAATCAAGAAAATAGTTATTCTTTTATTTTTATGTCATCTATTATTATCCTTCCCCTAACACAATATCTATAACACCCTTATGTCAGATTATATTGAGAGGCAGTTGGATGATATATTGGATAGATGTTGGACATTGAGTCAGGAAGACTTAAATTCAAATCCTACCTGATCCTACATGGGTGACTCAACTATGTGATTTTAGGCAAGATACTTAACCTTGGTTTCCCTATCTGTAAATGGGAATAATGACAGCTCCCCCTTCTCAGGGATGCTATAATCAAATGAGCATAATATATGCAAAAAGCTTCGAGAATATTTAAGAGCTATTACATACATGTTAATTATTCTTATAACTCCCTGATTATAAAAATAACTAGCAATTTTTGTCATGAAGCCATACCTACTGGGGGTGATATAGTGGATAGAATCAAGAAGATTAAGTTTCCTAAATTAAAATCTGGCCTTAGACACTTACTAGCTCTGTGACCCTGGTCAAGTCATTTAACCCTATCACCCTCAGTTGCTCACCTGTAAAATGAGGTAGGGAAGGAAATAGCAAACCACTCTAGTATCCTTGCCAAGAAAACCCTAAATTGAATAGGATATTGTAATGGGCTGAGGCTTGAGTTGATGCACTGAGGTCCCAAGCACATGAGATTAATAGTAATTGGACCATACTCTAGTAATATATAAGCTTGGAGAAAGAATGGCCCCCGCCCACTCTTTGTGCAAGTCCTGATGTGTTGTATAGGAAATGACGATTTTGGTGGGTGGAGGCAGGGGAGGGGAAAAAGAAGGGGAAGGAGAGACTGCTTGCATTTGCCATTGCACCATCCCTTTCAGCTCAGATCCCCCTCTGTTAGCTGGCTTCCTGTAGCAGCTGCCCATATTGCTATCGCAATCTTTCTTGCCCATATGCTATCGCAATCCTTATTCATCTCTTCACTTCAATAAAGATTGAAGATTTTTCCCTTAACCTGAATTCCTGACTCTGGCTGATTTTAAATACGCGGTCATTACAGGATATGACTGAAATGACTGACAAACAGCAGCAACATTTGACACTAAGTGATCAATCAAATCAGCTCAGTGGGGTAAGACTTTGAGAGGTAAGAGAGAAAAGGTGTAGGAAAAGACTATTAAAGAAGCAACTAGTCTGTGATGAGGGAAGGGAGGAGAAAAAGCACTCTCTAGTAGCTACTCATAATAGTTATAAGAAGTAAATGCTAAGCTCAGATGTATATCCTAAGGGCCTTCAGATTCTGTCAGCATCCTCTAAATGTCACTATCCTAGGGCAAAGCTTCAGTCACCCCATCCTAGCTAAGACTGAACTTCATCTTCCCATGGATCGCTGAAGTAGAGGCAGTAAATTGGTATGGTAGGCTTGCAGTCAGAAAGAAAAGCTGAATTCAAATCTAGCCTCAGGCATTAAGTGTATGATCCTGTTCCCCTCTGTTCACTTCAGTTTCCTGAATTATAAAATAGAACTAGCATCTTTTTCAGGGCTGCTCATCCATCCAATGGTATCTGGCTGGCTTGCATTCAACTGTCACCTGCAGCTCCAAGAAGCTGTAACATGTGCAGTGGCCATATCCTAGTAAACCATCTTGGCAGATGGGATAAACCAGATTGAGAGTAACTCATAAGCCTCAGATCTGTCTATGAATTAAAGAGGGAAGGTCTTTCCCAAGTATGCAAAGACTTCCCAGGGCAGATTGGGCATGTGAGAACAATTTGTTCCAAAGCCCATTAAGTCAGTTAAAAAAGGTGTTGTGGAGCCCTTAGAGTCTGGTTAGACATTGAAGAGACAAAAGTCTTCCATCGCATCTGAGGCAATTACCAGTTATCTTGACTTTTGTCACTGGACTTTGATGACTTGGAAGAAAGACTGAGACCGACAACTGTACAATTGTGCCTTGCTGAAATCCAGTTCAACACATCTTAACCTAGGGAACTGCTACGCTATTTCCCCAATCTGGAAGTGGGTTTTGAAGTCTACAACATCCTACTTCCATCTCCAGCTGGCTCTAAAGACCATCCTCTAATAAATATCTTTGGACACTTAAGACTCAAGAAAGGGTTTTTTTTTTTTTTTTTTTCCTTGCTTAGTGTAAATTCCTAGGTTTCCCTTCATTAGTTTAGGAAGTCATTGCCCATAAAATAAAGGAATTGAAATGGGTGTGAAAAACTTAATAAGTTTTGTATTGTTATCCTTTTTCAATATCATTATCACTGATAGAATTCTAATCCTTGTTCCCAGCCTAGAACCCTGGAGAAATCTGTAATCATGGGTCTTATAGAGTAACAAGCAGGACAACAAGCTCTGTGACCACACCATCTGGTTGAGACATACCACAGAAATCAGCCAATAACAAAGTAGCACCGGCAGGATGTAGAGCAAGATGTCTGACCACAAACTACCTGCACACTAATCCTTTTCTGTTGTCCTTTAAGGGAATTTACGATAAAGTTGGGCTACCTAGAGTACCTAGAGTAAAACATATATGGTTGAAATGGAAAATTAAGAGCAAATTGAACTTGGGAGACATTATTGATTAGATACAAGAGTCAGAAACTAAAAATAAGGCATCTACTGTGTGAAATAGAAATGTTGATACCATCTTTATAAATGGGCTAATTGGAAAAGGGGAGACAATTTTAGGAGTCCAAGTTTTATTAAGAAAGAAAATGAATTGAAAATAGGATATCCTACTATGGATTGACCATAGGCAATTGAACTTTTAACATAAATGGATACATACATGTTTAGGGTTTGTTGTTGTCTGTTATTTTACTTTAGATGGATTTCCTTATCTTCTTCAGGCTATTAGGGGAATGGCTACTTATAGGAAAGTCCTTTGCTTATGCAGTACTCCCAGCCTCCCACCTAACTTTTATTCCCAAGATTTCTAGACTTAATAAGCCTATTTTAGCTGAGAACTCCCAGATTCTGATCTGCAAGCTTGAATGGCGTTATAGATGTGTTTCCCCACAATCAGCTGATATGTTGAATTAACAGAGGATCTGAATGGGAAGGGTCAAAATTAGGAAAGATCTTACAACCATGTATAGGCTATTTTGTATGGGGTGGAGAATGAATCAAAGAAAACTGTTTTTTTGTCTGAACTTCAAATTTGTACTTCCTAAGGAACTGAGAGTAATACAACCTAATTGAATTGGGAGAGAAGGAAAAACCAAGAAATTAGATATATGTGGACAAAGGAAAGTAATGTGGTACAGTGAAAAGAACCTAGGGACTTGGATTCAAATCCAGTCTCTGTTGTGTACCTGTAACCCTGGGCAACTCATTTAATCTTCTTTATAAAATTTGTTTTCTATATTGTTATCTATAAAATCTGTGGCCTCTTCTGCCTTAATTCTAAAATCCTAGCCTGTAAAGATTTTTTTGTTATTTTTCTATAGTTTTTTATAGTGTGCCTACCTAAAAGTTCTATTCCAAGAATATTCTGAGTATAGTGAATCTGCTCTTGCAACTCTAAATGATTAAAATTTAAATGATTAAATGAATTATGAGTTCCCCATTTGTGGGTAAAATATTGACTATCAAATAGCACAACTGTAATCCCTAAACTCTTGTCCAAAGAGATTAATCCTTTTATCTTTTGTCTTGCTTCAAGAAAAACAAAACAAAACAAAAACCAAAGGAGAATGAAAAGGATCCATCTAGGTGGTACCATTTATAGAATTCTAGTCCTTGAATAAGGAAGATCTGAGTTCAAATCCTGTTGTACAGGATTTGTACAGCTAGTACAGTGCTATTGTGTGATCCTGAGGAAATCACTTAACTCTGTATTCTTCAGTTTCTTTATCTGTAAAATGAGCCAGAAAAGGAAATAGCAAATCATTCCAGTGTCTTTGCCAAGCAAATCCCAAATAAAGTCAAAAAGAATCAAGTATAGTTGAACAATTATTATCACCTAGCCTATGTCCACCAAAACTCTTTTTTCCCCCTTTTTTCTTAGTTGTCCATGTATCCTTTTTTATTGAACTTTAAGGACATATTTAATTTTCTTCATGCTGCTCCTTGTGGCTAATCCCTCCATCTCCACAATTGTATTACTTTTAGTCATCCCTGTTCAATGTCAAGATATACTATCACAAATCAATCTAATTCAGCATTTATTAAGTGACTGTAATGCACAGGGCTCTGAGCCAGGTGCTGATTGCTGCCCTTGCTAATGATATTTGCTATAGCTCCTGCTGTGCCACTGTGGTATTGATCTTGTTTTAAAAATGGTCCTAAACCTGGATTCTCTTGATTCTCACTTTAGACCCAATAGAAGTAATCTCAGGCTCCTAACTTTATTTGTGAGTGATCCTCAATAGAGTTTTGGTCCTTCATTCATGACTTGCCCTGCTTCTTCCAAATCAATCATCCAACAAACATTTATTAAGCACCTGCTATGTGCCAGGTGTTATTCTGTGTGTGGGAATGAGAGGAAGGGAGATATAAATACAAAAAATGATAATCTCTTCTTTTGAGACTTGAATTCTAAACATTGCCCTTTTTATTATCTTTCTCCAGTATTTTTGTTTGTTTTGGGTTTATTTATTTTTCACCAGATATTTGATTTCATTGGAATAGGGAATGAATTTCAGTGGAATAAGAAGTAGTGTCTTTACCAAGACAGATTGGAAACTCCTCTGAAATTTACAATCTTAAAGAGAGTTGCCTGGCTCGCTGACATGTTAAATGATTAGATAGTTGACTTTGCAGCATCCCTTGGAATCTGCCCCGTGGTGCCTTCTGGTTTAGGTGATGCAGAACCAAAATGAAAATCTGTCCCTGAATCAGATGTGTCCTTTGTTTCAATATCAAGCACTCTCATCAGCCTTCTAATGACTGATTGCAAGAATGACTCACCTGTACCTCATATTAACCCTTCGTATGCCAGAAGCAGTTTCATAGAATACCAGACAGGAAATAAAAATAACAATCTGCAAGATGGTGAAAATATACACAGAGATTAAGGACAAATATTTACTTTCCAGAGCAACTTTTCACTAGATTTTGATCAGTACTAATATGGCATCATTCACTATTGTACTTTGGGAATATTCTATGATATTATTTTATGTTAATAGAGTGTCCTCTTTTTGAAAAAAAATTAATATAAGGAAGGGGAAAGATAAGTAAGGACTTGAGAAAATATGAGAAAATAAAAACAAATGTTATTAATTCCTTTTAAAGCATGATTTTTAAGGATTAATACTTAAGGGGTGGTGGAGAGTATTTTGACATGGGACAGGGGAATCCAAAGATTTTTTTTTTGGACCAGCATGATCCAGTGGTCCAATTTGGGGTCCATTTCTGCTTCTGTCACAAATTACTGAATGATTCTGAGTCTGTGGGATTTGTTTTACTCATATGTAAAATGAAGAGACTAAAAAAAGATATTATGATCTCTTTAATAAATTGGTTTAGTCTATGGACCTTTTTGCAAAATAATGCTTTTTAAATGAATACAAAAAATTGAGGCCAAGTCTAAAGCAATAAAGATGTACTTTTTTTTTTCTTTTTCAAAGTTACAGACACCCTAGGCTCCAGGTTAAGAAACTCCTCAAATAGATTATCTTCAAATTTCTCTAGTTTCACAAGTCTGAGTCTATATCTTAATTAACATTTTTAGAGATTTCTCATTTCAAAGAGTTGAATAGAATCTTTATGAAGGCCAATTCTATTTGAATAATTTTAACATTTGCTTTGAGCATGTGCAGTTTTATCAGTCTTTTGTTGGTCTCTTCACTGTTCCTTCTCATTTACCCCTATTTGCTTTAGGCACTTTCTGTTAAATTGGGTCTTGGCTTTTTTCATTACCACTAAAGTGCAAATAATTTAAAATAAGCCAAAACTTTAAATATTGGAGGCCCTAAAATATTTTCCCTCCCAATCCATTCCAATAGGTGTTTATTAAGTGCTTACAGTTAGAGAATTTATTAGGTTAGGAATATAAAGATAAAACAAAATGAATACAAAATAAAAGTCCTTGCTGTCTTCAAGGAGCTTACATTTTGGTGGAAACTTTGAGGGAGAGTATTATACTTGGCACTAATAAATATGAACTGAGGAGTGACAATATGTTACAGTGACCAATAGTAGTTGAAGAGAAAAGAACTAGCATTGTGCATAATCAGAATATGTTTTCATTGGGATAGAGATCAAGTTCTTAAAGACTGGTTGACTTATATGCATCTATCCACCAGTGGCAAATAGGACAAGAAGGGGAAATGTGATGGAGTGTACATCTGTGGCCTTCCCCTGAAATCACACTATTCATTTTGAAATAAATAAGGCCAGTCCTCAAACAAAATCATGAAATATTCACATTTTAAGGCTATTGATTTAGTTTGCATTTATCTCAGGGTAATGTATTTTCTCTATAAATATCACCTCAAAAATATTAAAAGCTGATTTTCTTAAAATACATCATTTAAAGGAGCAAAACAATACAGATATTGAGGCTTGCAGTTGAAAGTTATCTAGAAACACAAAGAATGAATAAGGGTCTCCTATTCATGGCCTGGGGTGGAAAGGGGACAAAGAAAATCAACCTGAGCTCAACAGTGATTTGAAATCAATGAAGGCATAAGAGGGGGTAAGATGATGAAATGAAAAACTGGAATTACATTCTGTTCAGGCCAGGAGATGAGTGCCAGTACCTAACACAAATGCCAACAGTGAAGTCTTTCAGTTTTTACCATCCCTACAGCAGTTCTGAGACAATGATATATGAAAATGTATTGACTTGAAAGGAGAAATTAATTAAAAATGAGAAATTCATAAACGTTGAGGCTGTAGAAATCTCTGGGGTCATTGCCTTCCTGCAAAGGGAAGTTTTCTTCAGGTGCTCACAGTGAGTAGTAACTCCCTCTATGACAACTTCATATGACTGAAATGAATGTAAAGTCTCTCTACCAGCTTGAGTGCCTGCACTTTTGTTTCCACTACCTGTTCAGGTAATCAGTCAGAGAGCAATCTCAACGCTCTTGCTCATGTCAATTAAATTGGGTCAAAAGTGTAACAGCAGGAAAAAAAAAGGGAGAGAGAGAACAAAAAATAAAGAGAGAGAGAGAGAAAGATCAGACAGTTATCCAGTGAAAGCCCAAGACACCAGAGTACCTTATGGTATGTGCAAACAATTCACTACACAATTTCTAAGGAGAGTAAGCTCACAAACTGTTGAATGCTGTTTTCCTTTGGGTAAAATTTTAATTAAAAAAGCAGCATGGATGCAGGTTTCAGATCGTGACTATTCAAATAGCTGAGAAAGCTGTTTGAATTTTAAAACCTTATAGTATGTCATTTAAAAAAAATATGGTTTGCATGAATTTAAATATAGTTTCACCAAATTTTGTAGAGGAAAGAATCTGCAGAAATGTTTGTAGAATGGCTTGATAGGGATCTGTTCTAGGTCAGCCAATTGTTTTAGATCTCAGTAGTGATGGTTTCCTTTCTCAAATGATCACAGTAAGTTATTCATTTTAAAACTACCTACAGGAAAACAGAACAGATATCTTTTTTCTTTTGTAAAGCAATTGCATGAACTAAAATGGAGGAATTGCCCAGGAAGCAAGGCGTCTATAAACACTTGCTTTCCCTATGAACTTCCTCTGCTTTGACTTCCCATTCCTAGTCAGGTTCAGTTGAGTCATGGGGAAATCCAGACTGAAATTTGAGAAGGGAACACCATTGCCCTTTTCTCATACTCATGCTTTGTTAAACTTTGCCAGGGTATAAGGTACTTATATCATAGGTTTTAGTTCTTACTCAGGTTTTCTTAAAGAGTATTCAATATACAAATACATATAGCACAGGGCAGGTAGTTGTTTCATATTCACAAAATAAATGTAGAAAGTCACAAAAGATAATAGCATTGACAGGATGACTTAAAATGTGATTATATTACTTAATTTAATGTCACTATTAAAATGTCTCAGAAAGCTGATATGTAAACCTCATCAGTATTTAAAGCAGTTTTCAGAACTGCTGGTAAGGCATTTTACATTCCATGTCAGTTTTGCACTGTCTTCCTCAAAGTCTATATTTTCTAGAAAATAAGACCAAGACCTTTTTTTTTTGATGGCTGTCATCTCTAAGAACCCTGGAATAGTTGGTGGATGCTGCTCTCCTTGTTGCTGTTCATCTTTACTCCAAAAGACACATGACCTCTGGATTTCTTAAGCTCAAAATATCACTTCAAATTCTAGACATTTCAGGAACATTTTTTTCTAAAATCAGGAAAGAACAAATACAAAAGAAATATCTGAAACACAGGCTAAGGCTTATCCAGGCAGAAAATCTACTTATGATTACATGGCATCCAACTTGGAAGGTATATTAAACTGATTTTCTCTCAACTATTATGTAAGCAATTCAAAATGGACCTCACAGAATCCAAAGCCAGAATCTAGAGACATTATTTATTCCTCTTTAAATATCCATTAAGTCATGAGCTCTTCCTGTTCAGCAGCCAATAAATGGCCTCTCTTAACACTGTATTGTGCCAGCCTCAGTCCTGAGTCAGTCACATATGATTCGTATGAAGCAGAAAAGTGAGCTTTCTGAATGTCTTGTTTAACCTCTGCTCCAATGATAAGAAACAAAATTCCTCCTTGGAGCCTAACAAATTATCTAACCAAATTATTAGCTCCATGATTAATTCTAACCAGTTATTAATATATTAGATAATTTGTAAGACTCCAAGGAAGAATTGTCTAATTGATAGAATTTATGATAGAACTTGTAATGGATAGGATATTGGACTTAAAATTAGGAAGACCAGAGTTTAAAACCCTTCCCTAAATACTTACTAGTTATGTGGTCTTGGGAAATTCATATAACTTGCCTGTGCCTTGATTTTATGAAATGTAAACTGAGGGGATTGGATTCAATGTCTTCTTATTGTTTCTTTCATTTCTAAAATTTGGATCCTAACTATGCCCAAAGGACTATCAAACTGTGCATACCCTTTGATCCAGCAATGTTCTTTACTGAGTCACTATGCAAAAGAGATCATAAAAATGGAAAAGGACCCACATGCACAAAAATGTTTGCAGCAGTTTTGTAGTGGCAAGGAACGAGAAACTGAGTGGATGCCCATTAGCTGGAGAATGGCTGAATAAGTTATGGTATATGAATGTTAGGGAATATTATTCTATAAGAAACGATCAGCAGGATGATTTTAAAGAAGCTTGGAGAGACTTACATGAACGGATGCTAAGTGGAGTAGAACCAGGAGAACATTGTACACGGCAACAAGAGTATGTGATGATTAATTCTGATGGACTTGGATCTTTTCAACAATGAGGCAATTCGGGCCAATTTCAATAGCCATTTGCATCCAGAGAGAGGGCTATGGAGACTGAATCCCCATTATATTTTCACCTTTTATGTTGTTGTTGCCTAGCCTTTTTTCTCAAGCAGACTCTAGTGACTTGCCTGGGGTCATATAGCTAGTAAGTGATTGAAGCCGGATTTGAACTCTTTTAAGATGAGTTTTTCTGACTGAGTTTGGCACTTTATCCATTAAACCAGCCAGTTGCCCCAGTAAACTTTTAAGAAATGTGTATGGATAGATGAAAATGAGATAGAAAGAAAATGAGATTCCAGAGCAAACTCCTGCTTACATTGTCAAGCTGAGTCCCCAAAAGATAGTTGACTACATTTCTCCCCAGAGAGAACAATAATACTGAAAGGAATGGGATTCTAGTATAGCTGCTCTTGAACTTCTATCTGATAATGTCCCAATTATCAATTAATTAATTTATTGGCATCAATTGTTCTTCCAAATCTTCAGATTTACTATAATGAAGGTATAGCAAGAACTATAGCATCAACCTCTTTCTCAAAATGCTGACCACATATCAATTGACTTTCTCCTTGCATAATGTCTTATGGGCAGAATAGGCTTAAACTTTAATTCCAGTATTATCTGTGGTCTTAAAAGTTCTCTTCTTCCTTTGTGGAATGCTCATCACTAATATTCTCTCCATAACAAGGGGTCAAAACTACTGAAAATGACACCAGTAAAAGACTGTCTTCATAGCTCTATCTGCCACTCACTCCTGTTCTGGAAAACTCTGCTATCAACCAAATCTTGGTGCCAATGGGATTTCTGATGAATTGGATGAATTTCTGAAGCTTATTTGTCACCTGGACACTCCCATATGAGGATACCATTCTAGCAAAGATTAAGAAAGGATAAACACAAAAATATCTTCTACTTAGATCACCCAGGAAAAATAGTTTCCTTTCCTCTCTGAAGTCTTCACTTGCAAGCTTTCATCACAGAGATGGAGAGAATATCATTTGGATCTTTTGTAGTCCCACTCACTTTTGGATTATCCTGTCCTGAGGCATTTGTACTTCTGGCTCTGAAGGTAAGCAGATAAATTTATACCAATCCTAGCTCTGAGATACCCTAGAACAGAAAAAAAAAAATTCTCCAAAGTTCCACATATAAGTAGGAGGCAGAGAATAACTGTATGCTTCAGGTTCTGGGCTTCATTGGTCCATATAAAGACACCTGGCCTAGTACAGTGGGTTTAAGGTTAATCTTGATTTCAAGACCTGCCTTAAAAATATATCAGCTATATGATCTTGGACAAATCACTTTACTTCTCAGTTTATTTAGATAATTATTTAAAATTTTAAGTTGCAGAAAAGATGGTGAAAGGATTTTTCATACCAGAAATTGCCTTTGTCTATGAAATCACTTTAACCAAAAATATGGTTGAAGCTGGAAATGAGAATATTGACTAACTTGGATGAACTTAAATACACTAATGTACATTCCTAACTCAAAGATATATGGACATTTTATTGAAAAGATTGTCCATTTTTCTCCATATTTAATATCTACATATATTTTTTCTTTTTTGCTAATAGAATAAAACTTTTGGCAGTGAAATATGACATCAGTTTATAAGCACAGACTTTATTTGTCTCTTTTGAGATGTTCTACTGTTACATCCTGAGTAAAGTTTGTCATTTTAAACAAATTTAACATACAACATCCAATCTAGAACATACATTATAGATCTTTGCTTGTTATTCACTTGAAATTGTTGCTAACAAAAGCATTTTCTACAATAGGAAGTCTAGGTAGTCAAAATTTTATTTATATAAATTATATACGCACATAAATGAGGCATCCAGATTTATGCTTTGTGTGACCCTTTTAACTCTCTGTACTTGCAGTTAAGTTGTATATTTTTCCATAGGAGCACAGTAACTCACAAGAAAATGACTAACATTGAAAACTCAGTTAAGTCTCAAAGATAGGCATTAGTTCTCAGACATGGCACTCCTTTTGGGAAATCAAAGTTTTTATTGCTGGATAAATTAATGTTTCAAATGTATGAATACAGATGCTGTTTGCAAATTTGTCACAATCTGTCTTCCAGCAGGAAGAATTTATACTGTATACAGTAATGGAAAACAGAAAAGTGCATATTTCACTAAATTGCAGCTGTGTGGAAGATTTATATGGTTGTTTTTTTGTCAGTGAAACATGTACTGAAACACCCATGTATTTCACTTGTGTGTTGTAAATGGATTGTGTGTATTTATTTTTAAACTAATTCTACATCAAATTCACAGTATACATAAAGTTCTAAGTACGTTACCCAGCAGAAATAAACTAAATTTGTCCTTGGTAATCCCATTATTTAAAAAGACAGTTTGCATTTAAAATATTGAAGAGGATTTAACTTTTAGTATTACAACGCTAACCTTTAGGGATTTCATTCCACAAATTTTCTTACTTGTTGATATTATGTCTATATAAAGAACAATGTCAGGTAGATATTCAACTTTTACCTTAATTGATCAGGTTACATAACTAGTCCAATCCCTGTCCTAGATGCCTGAATTATTCATTTGGCTTCCATTTAATTCTGTACAGACCCAGACATAACTTTCTTTTCAATTCCATAGAATGTTAGCTTAGTGATGATTACTGTGTTCTAAAGAAAATGGGAAAATTCTAGTATTCGTTATTTATGGCAAAAGTCATAACTATGATAACAATTTTGAATTAATTCAAATATGTATGTATATATATGTATATGTATATATATGTATACATATATATACATATACACGTGTATATGTATATATATGTATACATATATATACATATACACATATATATGTATATATATAAAAAACTATTGCAACCCATTGGGTAGGACATTCATTTTACTTACAGAATTTTCTCCCCATTTTTTTTCCTTTCAGTATCATTTCTTTTTAGAAAAAAAATTCAAAACAAAGGCCAACATTTTTCAACTGTGAAGTATTGGATCCAATTACTCTCAGCAACTAAAAACAGAGTTTATTTTAATAGGATTTGCAATAAAACAAGGCATATAAAAATCAGATGCATAGGCAAAGATTTTTTCATCTTTAATCATTAAGCTACCAGTACAAATTGAGCCTTGCAGTTGTTTCATTCCCAAAGGAGATCAGAGATTTAAAGAATTCAGAGGGATTAAACATTCGTGTTTGAGTGAACATGCTAAGTGTTTTTGTGCCTTCTATCATTAAAACCGTATTTTCAATGCTTTATTTTAGATGCATGTTACAACCCTCCCTCTACCCCCACTGCCCAAATGAAGGGTTGTAACTCTTTCTAGACATTAGCATTTAAGACTGCTTTAGTGAATATCCTTATCGTAGCTATTGCTAATATTCCCTTACTTTATGCTAGCAATGAATAAGATGCAACATTTCGGAGAATCCTTCTCCTTTTCCTCATTTTCTTTCAAATTATTATATCACATTTTCTTCTCTATATAAGCATTAAAATCATGAAACTTTACTTAATTTCCCCATTGCCAATTAATTCAGGTAGAATGCATCAAACTTCTTTAAGTGCATTTATAACTATGAAATGTATCTAGGTTAAAGCCCAGTAAGGGAAGGCCCCATGAATTTTCTAACTCTCTACATTTTGCCAGTAATCCTTGATGCTTACATCTCAGTACTGTTTTATTTGGGGTTTTTTGGTTTAATGTGGGAATCAAGAGGGCAGGAGCAAAATCAATAAAGGAGAATCCATACTTTGTTACTCCTTCGTGTAAAAATTTTTGTGTAAGATGTTCATTATGGTTCATGAAAGTAGGGAGGTCCTATAATCAGCTTCAACTGGATTTACCCACTAGAATATTGTGCTTAAAAACAATACTTCTATTTACTAAGGTAATGTTCTTTGGCTTTATAGTCATGTCAGAAACTTTCTAATTAGCAGCAGGCACAAAATTAGAGATATAACATCAGATTGTGGCATGAAAGTTCATTACTAGCTAAGTAAAGTTGAATGAGCAAATACTATGACATTTTTTATCTGGGAATATTGGGAGAGAAAGAGTTTGAAATAAACTAATTATTTCTAGGATATTACCATATTTTTTAAAATGTTGGGTTATCTGTGCAGTCCTGATTTTTTTTTTTTTTTTTTTTTTTAATGGCAGCTAGGTTGCTAGATAGAGTGTTCTGGGCTCAGACATGTACTAAGTAGTTACTTAACTTCTCTTTGTCTTAGTTTCCTTTGCTGATGATAATAATGGTACTTACTTTTCCAGATTGTTGTAAGAATCAAATGGAATAATATTTAAATACTGTTTATATTTAAACAATAAATAGTAATTAAATTTATTTTTTCAAGTGAGATATGTTTATAATTTGTAATTGTAATTGTAAACTATGTAGCACAGTACTTGGTACATAGTAAACACTAATATCTGTTATTTTCCCTTCCTTTTCCTTTATGCACCTTGGAGAAACATGACCAGATCAAGTCAGAGATTAATGACAATACATAGTTCTAGATAATTGTTACAGAAGAATTAACTGTTCACTGAAGCTTTGATTTTAGGCAATATCCTCCTATTATCTTCTCTTTGAAGTGTTCCATATGATTTATATAATGCTAATACAGATATCTCCAAATCATTTCATTTAGAAATCATTATGATACTCTTAATAAGATATTTTAAATGTTATTCAATAAAATCATAGCATTTATAGGAACTTAAAAGAACTTTTAAATAACAATGATAATATTAAATTTTGATCATACAAAGAGTTAAAACCAAGAGTTCCCACTAAGATCACTCTAAATCATCACTTCATATTCCGTGCAAAGATAAAAGTTTTTATATTAATGCTTTGTTTTGTTTTGGGTTTTTTATTTTTTTAAAATAAATATGGTATGTGACAATAATCAAAGTGAACTCCCCTTAAAACTAATACAAGGATACAAGCTTTTATCAGTGTTTGTACTACTTTCATTGAGGTAGATATGAACCTGATTCTCATGTGCAGTTTTCATAGTTACTTTATTCTCAACATGGCTAAGCCTTGCCCATGATCATAGATATTAAGAAAAAAAGGTAGCCTTTTAAAATCTCATCCTTTCCTGATTCTAATTCTAGGATGTTATCCATTCTACCCTGCTATTTTTTCCATCAAGCTAAAAATGGGAATAAATATTATACTACTAAAAAACAAACAAACAAAAAAAACATACTTTGAACTTTTTCTAAATAAATTCCAAAGGGTTAGTGCAATTCCTAATGAATAAAAGATTTTGAACATCCATAAATAGCTTAAAAATTTATACTTATCTTAAGAAGATGAAATTCTTACATTAGGATATAAATTAATCCTAAATTCTGAATTCTCCAGAATGCTACTATGAGACACACTGATGAAAGGGTAGATATTTTTATGTATTAGAGTAGTCTATAAAGTAGTTCTTGAGATAGATTAACAGACTAGAAAAATACAAAATAATAACTTTGGGAAAAGATTTAACCAGAAATATTTTCCCTTTAAACATTATTATTTTAGTTCAATATGTCTGATTTTAGATTTCTGTATATTGCAATCTCTGTATGTCTTAATTCATAATGCCATGAATTAATAAATTCATAATTCATAATTGTTGATCATTCCTGTGACCAACAACAAATCTTCCTCTGGTGGTCAAATGTTTCTGGCAACAAACCTTTCTAGATTTAGGCTAGTCATCGAACAATAATCATACTACCTACAAGGTATAACTTGTAACTTGGTTGGAATCACGCACATTTTGCACATGGCTGGCATAGCTTTCTCAGAACATAAGGCCAAATCCAATTTTGTTGTGGCAGAATTAGTTAAACCTAAAGATGTAATTAAATGTTTTCTTAAAAATTTGGAATGTTAAAGCATCTCAGGATCACAAATTTGAGGATAAATTCTTACTTTTACTACTTGTAATATAGATATAGATAGAAAATAGAAAAGATTGGACTGCAAGATCTAAGTCTGCATCTTGGAACTATTTTTTAAAATTATCTCTTTGATATTAATTTCATCTACTTTTGTTTATAAAAGAAAGATAAAATCTATTGGATAAATATTAGTTGAAAGTTCTGTTTATTGGAATTCTAGTAGATGAAGCTGTTGCTGTACTAAGGAACTGACATTGCATTTAGACTAATCATAAGTGATAAAGAAAAAAAGAAGCAGTTTAGACTACTTCAGAGACATTAGTCATTGTCCAATTTAATCATTGTCAAAGCAAAATGGAGAGTTGAGGCATCATAATTACATAAAAGACCTCACTTTATTTTCACTGGAATCATCTAGATTACTTCTCAATACAGTATAACATCACCAGGTGTTTCTTCAAAAAGTGTTTCTGCCACCTTTTTTTTTTTTTTTTAACCAGAAATATATAGAAAAGAGAGTTAATGGATTTCTTATTGTACTATTACCTGAAAGGTTAGAGTTAGAAAACATAATTATTTATAGCATAATCACTTTCACTCTTTTTCTTTCTACCAACTTATATAACATGAATTATTGAGGACTGTTGTATATAGGACCATAGGCCGTGTAGACTTGAGGCTTATTTGTTTGCTTTTTTAAAAACTGATATTTTTGTGACTTATTCAACATAATTCTTAGGAATATAATTTTTAAAAGTGTAAATTTTCTTAAATGCAACCAAACAGGTTTCAACATAGGTAAGTGTAGTGATCTTTTTCTTCTTTAAAATATAATATGATGATGGTTCTCTCTGGGAGAAAGCAGGTTTCTCAGGGGAGGTTTTCTGGAAGCAGCCTTAGTTTTAGTTAAGAGTAAATAATCACCCAAAATGCAGCCAGGTAATAAAAGTTCAGATCTTTTATTGCCTCCAATATAGCCCGGTTAGTTGAGAGCCTATCTCTCTGCTTGGTTCCAAGAGCTCTTGCCACTTTGTCCTTTGCTTCTGCCTCTGCTTTCTTCAGTCTCCAGAGCCAGCAGCACTCTTCATGTAATTCCGCTGAAATCTGTCTGAGATCCTCTGTCTGTTTCTTTTATACGAGAGAGAGGAATTGTGGGATACAAGCTAGAGGGATTATGGGTTTTCTCCCATAGTGCTCTCTGGCCCTAAGAGCTTCAAGGGAGGTGTTAATTTACAAAGTTACAAAGTTTACTTTGTGAAGCTGGCATACTTGTGAACTCCAATGAATAAAGGTGTGAACACAAGCATTGTATTAATTAGTTCTACTTAGTACCTTGTTTCAGGTTCTGGCCCAAAACATCTTCTTGTAAGATCGAATCAATAATCTATCAACTCTGATGAGTTAGCAATTTGTAAAGATTCCAAACAGGTAAGTCATTTAACTATAATAACCATGATTATCCACTGGCTTGCTTTGCATTATCTTACTTCTCACTAAGTATAATTTATGTCAAATTCTCAAAAAAAAAATTTTCTAAATGTACATAAAAACAGAATGATGAAATTTAAATTTGGAAGGGATTTTAGAAATTATCTAGACCAAAGATACTTAACCTGGATTTGTGAAATTCTTTTTTTTTCCCCTTTTTTTAATAAAGGCAACTATTTCAATATAATTGATTTCTTTTTAATCCTATTTATTTTATTCATTAAAAGTTATTTTGAGAATGGGGTCTTCTAAGCATTATCAGTCTTCCAAAGAGATATATCACATAAAAAAAAAATAATCTCTATCTACACTCAACCCCTCTCTTTTTCATCTAGGAAATGAGTCCTAAAAGTATGGAGGTGGGTTAACCAAAGTGAAATATGTAGTAAGTAATCAAGAATGAACCCATCTCCCTCTAACTCCAAATTGTATTTTTCTGCTTCTCTCTTCACATCAAGCAGCTTTAAAGCAATTCAATGAGACAGTCTATCAAATATTTCCACTTTGATATCTTGGATTTTCCAATATAATTATAACATAGTCAGTTAGTGATTTAGTAATTTATATACATATATGTATATATAAACATATATGTATGCATTCAATATTTTAAAGCATTGATAAAACACTTGTTCTGACCAGGTTGTTGTTTGTCCTTAATTTTTTAAAGAGAAGCATGACATTAGTAAGGTGATTTCAGTGAGGGAGGGCTGTATAAACTCACCAGCCTCATTTTCTCCTATAGTCATATAGGTCTAGTGGCAAGATACAAATCAGGATCAGTGGAGATGTCCCTAGATACAGAGGGGAACCTTGTCTTTTTTAAATTAAGATCTTTAACAGGCCTCAGTTTGACTGAGAAAATGTGCAATTTGGAATTAAGGCTAGATAAGAAATATTATTTTATGTAGTAAAAAAAAAAAAAAATCAATCTGGGAGGGGAAGATTTCTCAGGGTTTCTGGCCAAAACTGAAACGATTTCTATTATGTTCATTCTGAGCCAATACAGACTCAAACAATGACCAAGTGGAACTCAGCCTGTAACCTATTGTTGATCAATCAAGGAAAGCCAGGGTGATTTGGGTTTCAGGCATGGTCCTAGCCTGCAAATCAAAAGAATCTCGGGAGGTTTCAGTGATCAAAATTTACATTCTTTTGAGCAGAGTCCCTACAGGTAATAGTATGATACTCTATATGGAAAGATGAAAGAAAAGCGAGACAAGAAAAGCCAGCTATTGTGTTAAACAAGCTTTGGAATTGGAATTGTAATAGAGAGAGACAACAAATTCAAGGGCGTGGTCTCTAGGGAAGGGAATTTTGGTCTGATGAGTCATAGTTGATTCACTGATAAATGAGGTAATTAATTGACACATGCTTTCCAGAAGATGATAGTATTGATCTGATTACTTAGCCCAGATTAAGAAGTGGAAAACAAGCAGTAGGGCAAGATAACTTAGGTACATAGCTGAATGGATTATAAAGCAAGTCTAGATGTAACTAGGTATGTAAATTTAAACTCAGTGACCAACAGAATTGCCTTAGGGCAAGCATTCCAAATTTTCCAAGTATATTGGTCCATTGAAGAGAAGCAGGGCAGGACCAAAACTACTAGGATAGATAAGCTATAAGAGATATGAAGAAGAATTAAGATGTTCGCAATATCATACCTCTGAGATTTTCTTCCTTGACTGGGATTTATGCATCTCAGAAGATCACGTTACCATAATTAAAACCAGATTGCTGAAAGTCAAGAAGAATCTCTCTTACATATTTATTTTCTTTTTTTTTTTGTACTGAGTTTATTTATTTTTAATATACATTGCTTTATGAATCATTTGGGAGAGAAAAATCAAAGCAAGAGGGAAAAAACCATGGGAGAGATTAAAAAACAGAAAAAAAGAAGTGAACATAACATGTGTTAATTTACATTTAGTCTCCTTAGGTCTTTTTTCTATACACAAATGGCATTTTCTGTCCAAAGTCTATTGGGATTGCTGTAGATCACTGAACCACTGAGAAGAACCAAGCCTTTTATAGTTGATCATCACACAATCTTGCTGTTTTCTTACATATTTATTTTCGTTATGTGGAAATATATCATTTGGAATATAGCATAAGAGGATATTGGTGAATATCCATATCAATGACTTTTCCTCTGCTTCAGTGGGCTATGTCCTCAACTGGATCCCAGAAAAAAATGTAGGAATAGAAAATCTGAGTCTTTTCTTTTCTCTCTCTCTCTCTCTCTTTCTCTTTTTTTAAGTCTCTTTCCCTAACCACCAGATTCTTATATTTTTTGAAAGTCTGATATTATTATCAAATTTGATATCGAACAGGTAATCTTAAATTCTTCTCTGAAACAGAATAGATTTTTTAAGCTTCAGCATTTTGGAAGCACTAAGGCTATGGGTACCACACAGCTAAGTCTCCATTATCAATAAATGATTTTCATAATCATAGCTCTCAACTCAGACAAATAGTAATTTTAGAAGGTGGTGCTCTCTCTCCTCCTACCCATAAAAGGGTAGACACTAATTTTAAAGTCTGTGAAACAAAGGGCTCATGAATTTAACTTTGCTTATGTTCAGCCTCTACTTAGATGTATGAAGGAAACTAGTCATAATGAGTCATTCATTTACTATTTCATTTTTTTCAACACATCTACTATTCATTTTCATAGACTTAATTAATTTTCTAACTAAGCCCCACCTAGCACTCACCTTTTCAGTTTCTGTCAAATGAACCACTATTTTCCCAAACTTCCAGGTACATAACTTTGGTCTTAAACTCAATTATTCACTTTTCCTTATCCCACCCTCTTACCCAATCAATTACCAAGTCTAGTCACTCATGACTCCAAGATGTTTTTTTTTTAAAACCAGCTACTTTCTCTATTCAAAATACTGCTACTTCAGTCCAGTCCCTCCTTGCCTTTTTTTTGAGTTAATTTAATTGAGTTTCTTAATTGGTCTTCATTTTACAAACCTCTTCTCTTCTCTAGCCTATTCTCCATAATCATTATCATTGGTGTCATCATCACTTTAAGGTTTGTAAAGCACTATATAAATATTAATTCATTTGACCCTCACAATCTCATAACATAAGTGCTATTATTATCCCCATTTTCTGGATGGAAAAAACTGAATCCCAGGGGGAAAAAAAACTGAGGCTTGACTAGGGTCATTCAGCTACTAAATGTCTAAAATAGGTTATAAACTCAGATCTTTCTGACTATAAGTCCTGTGCCCCATTTTCTGATTCATTTAGATGCACGTGTCTACAAAAGAGATTTTTGTCAAGCAAAAATGTGGTCATTTCATTTGCCTATTCATTAAACTGCCAAGACACTCTAACAGAGGTTCTCAAACTTTTTAAATAGGGGGCCAATTCACTGTCCTTCAGACCGTTGGAGGGTCAGACGATAGTAAAACAAAAATTTTGTTTTGTGGACCTTTAAATAAAGAAACTTCATAGCCCTGGGTGAGGGGGATAAACGTCCTCAGATGCAACATCTGGCCCGCGGGTCTACTGCCTTTAGAATAAAAGTCAAATATCCCTTTTTAACTTTGAATACTTTTTACAACCTTTCCCTGTGGTGTTCTCTTCTTTTTTAATATGATCGTTCTTTGGGAGTAGGTTTCTTGGGGAGGTTTTCTGGAGGTAGCCTTAGTTTCAGTTCTAAGTAATAATCACTTTAAACGCAACCAGGAGTTAAAATCCAGTCCTTTATTGTGTCCTTCAAAGTCTTGAGTTTCAGCCCCTAGCTCCCTCAGAATGTCTCCAGCCAGCACAAAGGTGGAATATGGAATGAATCTGTCTCCGCCTCCAAGAGTGGGTTTCTGTGTCTCCCAGAATGCTCTTTGACTCTGAGAGCTTCTTGCTTATATGCTGTACACTGAGTATACACCAATCATTATATCACTGGGAAGCCCTTATTTGTTGTAGGATTAAATCAATTCTAAACTAGATTTAAACATTGTTTCCTCAATTCCACTTAGTACCTTGTTTCAAGGTCTGGCCCACAGCATCTCCTTGTAGGAGGAGATCAATCATATTGAATCACGCTAAATTAGATAATTATTGTCCCTATCAATTCTAATGACTTAACACTTTGTAAGGTTTCCAACATTTCCCCAGTTTATCTTTCTTGTCTATTTTAATTCTCTCCCCCACTCCCATGCAGCATTCCAGCCCAATATTATAATCAGATACTTTTCCCCTCAATATTATATTAGTTTTCCAAATACATGCTAAGATAATTTTCAGCATTCACCCCTGCAAAACCTTGTGTTCATTTTTCGCCCCCTCTCCTTCCACTCCAAGATAACAAGCAATCCAAAAAAGGCTAAACACATGCAATCATTCTTAAACATATTTCCATATTTGTCATGCTACACAAGAAAAATAAAATTAAAAGGAAAAAGAAAACAAAATCCAAAGGGAAAGGAAAAAAAAAGCAAACATAGTATGCCTTGATCCACACTTAGTCGCCATAGTTCTCTCTCTGGATGTGGCACTTTCCTTCCCAAGTCTACAATGGAATACTTTATGGAGTGCACTGTATCCTGCCTTTGCTCTGGTCCATACACAACCTTTTCAGAGTCCCTTTAGGGAATCTCTCACTCCCTTCAATGTACATTGTCTTCTAAGTAAAGCTTTTCTTGATCTTCCCAATAATAAATGTACTGTCTCTTTGACTCTCTTGTATATAACTACTTTGCATTTTATTTTTTATTGATTCTCATTTTCTTTATTCAGTGCATACTTATATACACACTGTTGTCTTTCTTGATAGGATAATTTTAAGTGAATAGGATAATAGCATTATTTGTATTTACATCCTTAGCTTCTAATATAAAGCTTGATAAAAAATATGTGCTTAATAAATGTTTGTTGACTAATTGATAAAAAGTGAAGCGAGCAAATGTTCCATGAAATGATGTTTATGGTCAATTTTTGGAACATAAGATATTAACTTGTTTTTCTCAACGGTTAACAGATTTTGAGTAATAATTAATAATAATTACTACTAATTATATAACATTTTGTGGTTTGCAAATCACTCTTCACAACAACCTTGAGCATTAGTGGGAAAGGAACAAAGAATGTAAAGAATGAGGACTAACATTTATTAAGTACATACTTTTTGCCAGGCAGTATGCTTAGCACTTAGACATATTACCTCATTTAATCCTCATAGCAATTCTGTACTATCATTGCTCCCATTTTAAGGTTGAGGAAAAGGATTCAGAGAGACCTTAAATGACTTGTCTAGAGTCACAAAGTTAACAATAAGGAGTATTTACATAACACTTAATACATACCAGTTAAATGTGTTAATATTAAATGCTTTACAAATATGATCTCATTTGATCCTTATAACAACTTTGGGAGGCATATGTCATTATTATCCTCATTTTTTTAGCTGAGGAAAGTGAGGCAGGTAGAAATTTATCTAATGTCTTGATTCCCTGCCCAAAGCTATATCCATACCTCTAAGTGCAATTATTATGTTTATTTTAGAAGTCCTCTAATTCAAAATACCTTTTTTTTTTTTTTTAACATTAGTTGAGGAAAAAGTGAATTAGAGAAGATAAATGACTTTCTGAAGTTCACATGGGCAGTAAGTGAAAGAGAAATTATTTGAATTAAAGTCTTCTGCATTTTTTCCTACCATACCAAAGTCTCCAAAGAGTATCCGTGAGCATCATTACAACTTCTTCATCTACATTTGTTTATATTATTAGTATTTTACAGGAGTTCACATGTATAACTGATGTCATATCTCTTGTTTTCTCAATGAATGGGTGATGCTTCAAAAGGAGGAAGAGAAATTGAAACTAATAAATAAAATTGTTTCTAAATTTTTAAGATGTTGATTGTTATAGAAGGTTTTTTAAATGTTATTTTAAAAATAACCTTCTTTTTCTAATTCTCATTTTAAGAATAATCTATTCTTAAAAATAACCTGAATTTAAAAATTCACTTTCTGTGAAAAGTTCCCCTTCTACCTATGTTTTAGGAGAATTAAGAATGAGAAAGGGAGAAATCGGAGATGCACTGTGTCTATGCTGAGAGATTTGGATGTTCATGGGGCAAGCACTCCTTTACACAGGTAAATTAGAGGATGCTTCTTGATGTGACAAAAGAAGTTTTCTCTTCATAGGTATAATCCATAGTTTTTAAGAGAAATACTTTATAGTTGCTGTCCTATGTAATGCCTAGCATAATGCTAAGTACACAGTGCTAACGCTCACTAAATATTTATCAAGTGAGAAACAAAAATACAAGAACTAATTTTTTTAAAATAAATGACCAAAATACTTAGATTTTTGATACTATCTGCCATTATTACTAAAAATAGAAGAGGGCTATAGGTACAACATTCATTCTGTACATTTGTTTCCTGCATCTCAAAAAATACTTCAACACCTTTTGACCAACTTACTATGAAATATTTAAAAGGCTAATTTGAAAGTAATGTTGGCCTGTAGCTAACATTTGTTAAGGATCATGCCTAAGTGAAGGGCAGGTAAATTCTCCTAGAGCCTCCACAGCTGTGGATCACAACATCTGAAGGAATTGCAAAGCAGCCTTTACTGACACAGGTGTTGCTGGGAATGAGATAAATTGGAGGCAGAGGGAAGAAGAAAGAGGTCAAACAACACAACTGCCTCTCAGTCTCCTTGTATCATCATCATCAGCTCACATGAAGAGATTCATTCTACAGGTCTGAGTTAGACCTCCAGCAGCCACTGGAAGGTGGCTCCCGTATCACAACAAACATTATAATGAAAGCTTTTCCAATTATTAAAAGTTTAGCAATTAGTGAAGGTGCTCCTATGTAATCTCAGGTGCCTAAGCTCACCTCCATGTCTTGGTGAACTGTCTGACACTTTCTATATGAATAAGAAAATAGATGTATTGAAAAAAATATCTCCTAATTATTGTTTTAATTTCTTTTTCATAGGTGGTAAGATCATCCTTTTCATTTTTGATGCTAGTGATTTGATTTTTTTTTACTTTCCTTTTTCTGATTAAATTAACCAAAAGGTTATCTCGTTTGTTGTTGTTGTTGTTGTTGTTGTTTTTACATAAAACTAACTCTTAGTTTTATTCATTAGTTCAATAGTTTTCATTGTTCTATTTTATTAATCTCTCCTTTGAGTTTCAGAATTTCTAATTTGGTATTTAATTGGGGGAATTTAATTGCTCCTTTTCTAGCTTTTTTATTTGCATGTCCTATTCATTGATCTCTTCTTTCTCTATTTTATTCATGTAAACTATTTAGAGATAAAATATTTCCCCTAAGAACTGCTTTGGCTACATTCCATAGATTTTAGTATGTTGTCTCATAACTTTCATTTTCTTGGATGAAATTATGGATTGCTTCTGTGATTTGTTGTTTCACTAATTCTTTTGAATTAGAATATTTAATTTCCAATTGGTTTTTAATGTACCTTTCCCTGGCCTTTTATTGAATATAATTTTATTGGATTGGGATCTAAAAAGAAAGCATTTACTATTTCTGCATTTAATTATGAGGTTTTTGTGCCCTAATATATGGTCACTTTTTGTGTAGGTGACATGTACTGCCAAGAAAAAAAAAAAAAGATGTATTCATTTCAGTCCCAATTCAATTTTCTCTAGAGACATATTTAGATTTTCTAGGATCCTATTAACCTCCCTAGTTGCTTTCTTGTTTATTTTGTGGTTAGATCTCTCTGATTCTGAGAGGGGAAGGTTCAGGTCCCCCACTAGAATAGTTTTGCTATCAGTTTCTGCCTATAACTGGCTTAAAATCTTCTATAGGAATCTGGCTGCTCTGCCAGTTGGTGCACACACATTTTGAATTGTTACTACTTCATTAATTACAGTACCCTTTATCAAAATGTAGTTTCCTTCCTTATCCCTTTTAATAAAGTCTATTTTTACTTTTGCTTTATCAGAGATCAGAATTGCTACCTCTACTTTTTTTTTTACTTCAGCTGAATCATGACAAATTCTGTTACAGCTTTTTATCTTTACTCTGTATGTGTTGCTCTGTATCAAATGTGCTTCTTGTAAACAACATATTTTAGGATTCTGTTTTTTAATCTGTTATTTGCTTCTGTGTTTTTTTTTGGGGGGGGGGTACTTTCCACTCATATTCATAGTTATGATTACCAGCTCTGTATTTCTCTCTATCCTATTTTCTTCCCGGTATATAATTTTGTTCTCTCTTTCTACCCTGTTCTTAATAGTATTTTTTTTTACCCAACCCACCCATTACCTTATCTCCTCTCACCCTCCCTCCCTCCTCTCACATTTTCTTCTAGTGTTTCTGCCCTCTCTTCTATCCTGACCCTCCCTTTTTTGTTTCTCTTTCTCCTCCTACTTCTTTATAAGGTCAGATAAATTTCTATACCCAACTGAATGATTTATTCTCTCTTTCAGACAAAACTGATGAGATCAAGCTTTAGACAATCTCCATCCCCTTCCCTTTTTTCCCCTGGATTGTAATAAGCCCTGTGAACCTCTTCATGTGAACTAATTGTCCTATTACACCTCTTCTTTCCTCTTTTTCCAGTACAGACCTTTTTCTACATCTTTATATTTTTTTCTTTGGTGTCATCATATCAAAGTTCATTTACAACCACACCCTTAGTCCATATGATGTCCCACTTTGTCAGCCCCAGTGTCAGAAACAGTTCTTAAGAAGCAGAGATATCCTTTTCCAATCTAGAGATGTAGACAATTTTAAGTTTAAGTAATATATATATATATATATATATATATATATATTTCCCTTGTTTTTATTCTTCTCTTAAACCCTGTATTTGCAGATTAAATTTTCTGTTTAGTTCTCTTTTTTTAATGAAATGATTGAAAGTCTTTTACTTCATTGAACCTCCATCTTCTCCCCTGAAAGATAATGCTGAATGTTACTAGATAGTTTATTCTTGGTTGTAACCCCTGTTCCTTTGCCTTCTGGCATACAGTATTCCAGGCCCTCTAATCTTTTACTGTGGAAGCTGCCAGATTCTAGGTAATCCTGATAGTTGCTTCTTGACATGTAAGTTGTTTTTGTCTGGCACCTTGCAGTACTTTTTTCTTGAGATTGTAGTTCTGGAGTTTTACAACAATGTTTCTTGGGGTTTTCCTTGTGGGATTTCTTTCCAGAGGTGATTCTTGCATTCTTTCAATGATTATTTATTTCCCCGTCTGTTTCTAGAATATTGGAGGTGTTTTCCTTAATTATCTCTTGAAGAATACTATTCAGTCTCTTTTTCTAGTCATGGTCTACCAGAAAGCCCAAAGAGGCTTCAGACCAATGCATATCATTCTTTGAAATTTCTTCTGTGGACATTTTGTCCTTGTCTGAATTTGTGTTTTAATCTGCCTTGTTGCCATAGTAGCTTTCTATGGTCAAGGTCCATTTCTGTTTCTGTTTCTTGCTCATTTTCTTTCCTTTTCATTTGGCATTTCCTCTTTTTTGACTTTTAAGATTAAGCTCTACTTCTGGGGCAAAGGGGGAATTGAACCAAACTTCCTGTGCATCTCTGAGCCTTGGTTTTGAGCACAGGGGCTTCTTGTGTTTTCAGGGAGTAGCTTTGCCTGCTCTTCACAGAACAAGTCTGGTTTCCTAGAGTTTGCCCTCTGAGTTGGGACTGGAAGTTGTCCCATTGTTCTGTTCCTGTACTAAGCCAGAATTTAGGGTCTTAGTTGCTAATATGCTATGATTCAGACCCTTTCACTGGCTTTCCCAGAGTCTATCTGAACTGGGCTGAACCCCTTTTCACCCCAGTAAGACCTTCCAATCTATATTGAGCTAAAGAGAGGTTTCATTCCGTCAGACTCTGTTTAGAGGTTTGGTTTCATGTGATTTTTGAGAGAAACTGAGGGAGCTTAAGCAGATCTTGACTCTACTCCTAGAAGTTGACTGCTGAAGGTAGTCAGCAGCAGCTGACTGTGCTGTGAAAGGGACTCCTTCTTTGAATGAAAGTTTGTTGTATATTACCTCTCAGATCGTTTCCAATGCAAAAATTATGTTTTTATTTATGTTATTAGTTATATTATATGTATATACATACATATATACATACATATATAATATACATATATTAGTTATATATATGTATATATAACTAATTTATACGTTTTTATTTTTGATCTTATCTGTGATATCATGTAGATATCTGTAATGTCAAACCTAATAGAAATTATATGTCACACATTGACTTAGAAAACCGCAAATCAACATTTTCTGTGTTGTATGAACTTTTATTTTGTTAAATATTTTCTGTATACATTTTAATTTGTTTTAGGTTGTTTAGGAGTTTTGTAGAGTCTACATTTTTATATTTTTATAGATTATATAACATGGTGCTGAAAGTCCTTATTATGGAGGAATAAAATGCCTAAATGAATTGTCTGCTCCAGTAACTCTTATTATGAAAACAGATCATTTTTGTAACTCTTATTATGAAAACAGATCATTTTTGTCAGTACTAAATATTCCAGTAAAGTTCCTCAAAGAACAAATGAATGGCTGGAAAAGGAAGTGATAAAGTCATTTGGCAATAATGAAATACTTATATGATGATTCTGGTCAGTTTAGGAAGCCAAAGATAAGAAGTTCCTCCTATTCATTGGTCCATAGATTAATAATAATTTGCAGTTTTACTATAACTCTACATATATTTTCTGGGGAAAAATCACTTCACAAAATAATTGCCTGTATCCTTGTTCCCATCACATGGGTCACCCCAGCTTGATTCACTATGGTACATTTATCTTTCATGTTAAATTGAACATAAATTCAAAAGTTGCATTCTGCTCAAACTGTTCATTAATATATCAATTTTATTGAAATGAAGTTGAATTTTCAAAGCAGTCATTGTAGGAGAACTATAATAACAATAGCTCAAAATAATATAATATTAAAAAGTGTATAAAGCATTTTATACATTTTACCATATTTCATTCTTGCAACAACTCTTCAAGGTAAATATCCCCATTTTATAAATAGAGAAGTTAAGTGACTTGCACTAGTATTAGAAGCAAGATTTGATCTCAGGCCTCAGAATCCCAAGTTCAATTCTACCTACTAGCCCATCCAGCTACCAAAAACTGTTAAGAAGTCTAAAAGAAGTGTCTCAGAATAATGGAGCAGCTATGGGAAACTTAGAGAAGATTGTGGATAATAGTCAGATAAGGTAGCAGATATTTGATGATTTATGACATTCAAGAGAGCATCTCTACATTTATCAAGCATAGAACTATTATAATATTGAAGAAAGAATATGCTAACTCATTTATGGAACTAGTGAATTCTAAATAAATAAAGCCATTTCATGAAGCTTTTGATAAAAAATTTCATTAGTTTTTTTTCAAAATTAATATTATTGGGATAAAAGATTTACTCTAAAATGGTGAGTAATATACTTGAGAACATTGATATAGGATAATAGTTATTTTTATTTTTGTTTTTAACTAGATTATGTATAGACTGGTAACTTTCTAATATAATATCTGGTTTGCATGACTTGTCTAAATCTTCTATAGTTTCATCATGTCTTGTACATATTTATTCTTTACAATATTCATGCATAATTTACTATTTAAACAACTTGTATTCTGTGGGAATTTAACTTGACATTTAATTCAGACACAATCCAGGCCTGCTTTGTTTCTAATTACATTTTTCAAAATTATTGCTTGTTCTGTTTCCTACATTCAAAATTATTTCTGGAATTTAATTGATGTCTTAATGAATACACATTCTTTCTTTTTTTCATATCCTATGAAAACAAGCCTATTAATTGACAAAATTGTTTCTTTCCAGGCTAAGATGTTTAAAAAAAATCACCCACGGTTGTGATTTTAAAAGTTTGAGGAAGTTATAGACAATCTCATAAAATAACATTTTAAAACAAAGTAAAATCCAGGCATTTAGTATTCTTTTCCAGAAAGAGGAAAAAAGCTTTGTGAATTATTACTGAATGCTTCTGGTGACAGAAAAATGATAAACTCTAAAAAAAGAAATTGAAGATAATGTTACAAAGATATATGTCCAAAACATGTAAAAATCTTTCTTTTAAAAAATAATTATCTGGTTTACAGTAAATATGAGAAAACTATTAAGAGACCAAATCTGTAATTTATAATCACAACAGTAACTTCACCATTAGTCTTAGGAGCAAGATTATTTAAAATTATTTTCTTTGGTCAGTTAATGTCCCATATGTTGTCTTATGTCTTATGGGAATATTCAAGATAAATATCATTTCTTGTAACCAACGTATTGCAGAAAGAATTTTTTATCAACAGACAGCATGAATGGTAGAAAAACAAGCAAACACCAACCTTAGAGATGGACCATCCAATCTATTTTAAACTTCCTGTCGCAGTAAGGACCATCCAATCTATTTTAAACTTCCTTACTGCGACAGTATCAAACCACCACTTGAATCCTACCCTTGCCAACTGTTAAAGGTAACACTACAGGATAGAGGAGATATTTCTACTGCAGAGAGTACTGCTCAACTGATGAGACATGATGACCAAGGAGTTTGTCTAGTAGACAACAAAGGAACAATAAATTCATCAAGTCCAGTTTTCTTCAGCTCAATATGAAAGCATAACGAAGAATAGTATTTCCTGGTATTTTTCCATGTTAATTACATAATACTGCCATGTAAATATTTTCTTCAAAACTAAAACTAAGAAAATGTTATATTTGACTTAGCTACAGCTATAAGTTGGTCTAGGGAAGGGACACTGGGATCTTTTTTAATAACCACCTATACACTCCCTCCATCTGTGTCTAGTTATGGGTCTCTCTGTTTCTATCTCTGTCTCTTTCTCTCTCTCTCTCTCTCTCTCTCTCTCTCTCTCTCTCTCTTCTCTCTCTCTCTCTCTCTCTCTCTGTGTGTGTGTGTGTGTGTGTGTGTCTTTTTCTGGTGTGTCTATCTTTCCATGTGTGTCTACTTGTCTGTCTGTGACTCTCTGTGACTTTGTCTCTGTCTGTCTTTCTCTCTCAATCCCTTGCCTTTCTCTTGCTCACCCGCTCTCTGGGTCTCTCTTCTCTCTGGGTCTACCTCTCCTCTTCCTGGGTCTCTCCTCTCCTTTCTCTGGGTCTCTGCGACCAACCCACTACCCCCCTCTGGATCTTCCTCTCACTCTCTCGGTTGCTCTCTCTCAATCGCTTGCTCTCTCTGTCTCTGTCTCTGTGGCTCTGTCTCTCTCTCTCTTTCTCTCTTATCTCTCTGTCTCTGTCTCTCTCTCTGTATCTGTCTCTCTCTCTCTGTGTGTGTCTGTCTCTCTATGTCTCTGTATCTCTGTGTCTCTGCTCTCTATCTCTCTCTGTCCTTCTCTCTCTCTCTCTCTCTCTCTCTCTCTCTCTCTCTCTCTCTCTCTCTCTCTCTCTCTCTCTCTCTCTTTTTCTCTCTCTCTCCCTCTCTCTGGATCTTACCCTCTCTGAGTCTCTGTCTCTTGTCTCCTGCTCTCCATCTCTCTTGCTCTCTGTCTTTCTGTCTCTATCTCTATCTCTATATGTCTCTCTGTCCCTTTCCCTGTCTCTGTGTCCCTGTCCCTCTGTCCCTATCACTCTGTCTCTCTCCTCACCAACCAATTCCACTATTGCTCAGGATGACAATGCTGATCATCTCCATTTCTGACCTTGCCTACTTTCTCTCTCCTTAATCAGCCTGTTGCTTGGCCCCTTGATCACTGTTTAATATTCAGCTTTCTGATTACTGTAGCTCAGAACTCTCCCAATCAAGAGATCTACAAACTTCAGCCTCCCAGTGACATGGCTTACAGACTTGAGCCATTCTGCCAGGTTAAATTATATTTTTAAAACATTGCTTTCATGATCATCTCCACACCTGTGCATAGAGCATGACCTAGATGAGTTGGCAACTCTTTGAATTACTGAACTAGTAAACTTGAAAGCAGATTTTTCATTCATTTCCAGGTTACCACCTCTCAGCAAGCTACAAGGGCTTCATAATGCTACAAATGGAATAACCCACTAGTTACAATGTAAGTCTTCTTACTTCAAATTATTTGTTGTTCATGAGGTTTCCTGGAGTGGGAGGTGACCGAATAATTGATCAACAACAGAAGTGTCTCTCTGCCTTAATCTTTCATGACCCAGGTAAAACCAGTCTTGTAGGAAGTTCTATTAGAAGCTACACTTTAGTAGAAAAATAACTCCAACTCGTAGAAAAGCTTTCAGCTGGGTTTCAGTACAATCCTCCTAGGGGAAATTAACTCAAACACTGTAGGATTTGCATCAATCAGTTGCCTAGCGTGTGCCAGGCACTATGCTAAGCATGCAGAATACAAAAAGAGGCAAAAAACACTCTTTGCCCTTAAGGAGCTCATAATCCAAAGTGGGAGACAATTAGCAAAACAAATATGTACAAACAAGCTATATAGAGGATAAATAGGAAGTAATTAAAAAGGTATAAGCACTACTGGGGTTGGGGAAAGCGGAAGACTGGATTGAAGTTGAAACTAAAAGAAAACCAGGGAAGTCCAGTATTAAAAGTTAGGGATGGTTGGTTGTTGTCCTTTGTGCTTAAAGGGGAATGAAATGACATCATTATGTTGGGATTGAGATATAGTGCGATTGTGACTAATCAAACCAATCTGAGTTCAGAAGATTCTACCACAATTGGGCACAAACAGCAGCAAGATAATTGTATAAATATGTATGCATATATTGGATTTAGCATCTATTTCACCATGTTTAACATATATTGGATTACTTGCTATCTAAGGGAGGGGTGGGGGAAGGGAGGGAAAATTGGAACACAAAGTCCTGTAAGGGTTAATGTTGAAAAATAATCCATGTGTACGTTTTGAAAATAAAAAGCTTTAATAAAAAAAAAATCATAAATAAAGCAAAACAAAACAATTGAGCACAAATAGTCAAATAATCATTTGGAAGGGAGATATCTCTTAATTTGCACATCTCATTTTTCTTTTGAGTTTCTGTAATTTTATTTTGCTCATGCAGGCACAATGCTTTCATTGATGTTGATATGCCATGCTGGGTGTCTCCCATGCTTTATGCTCAATTCCAAAGTTCTACAGAGAGTCCTTGAGAAAATCCTTGTATGTTTTTCTTTTTTTTTCTTGATCTCTATGAAAGCACTTGCCTACTGTGAGCTCTCTGTAAAATTGTTTGGCATTCAAACATGGTCAGCTCATTGGAGTTTCTCTATTTGCAATAGTTCAGTTTAAGAAAGAAGCTCAGTACCTTGTCTTGCCAAGTAATCATCATCTTCCCAAGACAGAGGTGATTTGATGGTATAGTAGAGCTCTGCCCTGAAGTCAGGAGGATCTGACCTCAAATGTGACCTCAGACACTATTTGTGTGATTGTCTGCAAATTATTTAACCCCCATTGCCTTCAAACACACACACACACACACACACACACACACACACACACACACACACACACACACACAAATACAGAATGTTCCTAAGACAACTCAAATGGCACTGATAGACTTTCCAGTTTTCACAGACTCAACAATTTGATGAGGGAGAGAGCTCTGTAGAACTTGTTTGTTAGGCAACTTAATACCTCTTTTCTTCCACACTTTCCTTTGGTGCTTTCTAAATACTGATCTAGCTCTGGTAATGCTCTAGGTATGCATGCCTAGAAAGTATACTGTCATACTAAATGAACTTCACAGCATTTCAGATTTGTTCATTTGCTGTAACCAGTGATTTCATGAATGGACGATGAGCTGGATGGTGAGAAATCTCTGTTTTCTTGATGTTTATTTTCAGGCCAAAATTAACACAAGTGTTGGGAATACAAAAGAAAAACACCATCCTTTCTCTCGTGTATTATACTTTCCAAAAGAAGAGAGAACATATAAATAACTATATGTGTATAATAAATACGTTGTAAATATAAGGCAATCTTAGCAGGAAGACACTAGTAGGTGTGGAGTCGGGGTTACAAACAAACAAACAAACTTCAGAAAGTGATACTTAAGCTAACTCTTCCAGAAATCAGGCAAGGTAAAGATAGAGATGAGGTAGGAGAGGATCCTAAGAGACAACAAATGAAGAAAATAGTCACAGTTAGTTCAAGTCCTGCCTGAGGCAATTATTAGTTGTGTGATGCTAAGCAAATCACTTAACCCTATTTGCCTCAATTTCCCAACATATAAAATGAACTAGGGAAGGAAATGGGTAAGCACTTTAGTTTTATGTCAAGAATCCCTAAAGAGGGTGATGAATAGTTGAACCTGACTCAACAATAACAATGGCAAAGATACCTATATAAAACTGAAGATAATTTTAAGTAAATTTTATATTTACTTTAGATTCCAACAATTGAATATTTTTGGACTCAAGGCAAAATGTTCTACTGATAGTCCCTGTCCTAGTACTAATTAATTGTGTAACAGCAAGTGGATGCCATGATTTTTTTTTTTTTTCCAAATTCTAGATATCCTGGTTGTTCAGTCCATGTCGGATACATCATGGCCTCACTTTGGGTTTTCTTGGCAAAGATAATGGAGTGCTTTGCCATTGCTTCCTCTAATTCATTTTCCAGATAAGAAAACTTAGGTAAAGTTTAAGTGATTTGTCCAAGGTTACATAGCTAGTAATTGTCTGAGAACAAATCTGAACTCAGGTCCTCCTGCCCCCAAGCTTGGTGCTCTATCCACTTAGACATATAGCTGTCAGCCTTTTTTTTTTTTTTTTTTTTTTTTTTTTTTTTTTTTTTAACCTCTTATCTATCAAGGGTCCACAAACTTTTTAAATAGGAGGCTAGTTCACTGTCCCTCAGACTGTTGGAGGGCTGGACTATAGTAAAAACAAAAAACTTTGTTTTGTGAGCCTTTAAATAAAGAAACTTCATAGCCCTGGGTGAGGGGGTTAACCATCTTCAGCTGCGGCATCTGGCCAGCAGGCCATAGTTTGAGGACCCCTGTAAGGAACAAATCAGGCAATTGATGTGAAAATATAGAGTCAGAAGATGTGGTTTCTAATCCTATATATGACACTTAGATGAGTGACTAAGTCTCAGCTTCTCTGGGTCTCAGTTTTCTCATTTATAGAATGAAGGTAATAGACAATATGATCTGTAAGATCCCTTAGAAGTCTAAAGCTGTGATCAGCTTTAGTATCAAAGTGTTTATCAAAATGAATCAAAACTTTCTAGCATTTAAAAATAAATAAGTGTACACTATATATTAATATTTAATATTTTAGCAGAATCATTCATATATTAATATTTAATGAATGGTTCTGCAAAAAAATTTCCCTTTGGTATAAAAAAAAAGAAATTATATGCATCCTCAAAAAAAAAAAAAAACAAGAAATGTATTCACATTTCCAAATTTAGGAAAAATTCCAATTTATAAAGAAGTAATAAGAAACATTTATTTTATGTCTTATTAATATTATTCTTCTCAAAAAATTTTAAGAATAAAGATTTTCATATTGTTTGCTTATTTGTTTGTTTGAATTTTGCATTATATGAAGTTCCACGAGGCAATCTTTTTAACACTTTGCTTTTCATTTGCAGGAAGTAGTAGTTCCTTTTCATTTAAAATGTTTTATAAAAATATTTTTATTCAAAATATTTATTAAATTTAAAGTAGCATATTACTGCTATGACTTTTTTCTTTTTCCTCTCTGTATTTTCTGTTATCTATATTCTTTTTCTTAGTAAATTATTAACATGTGGTATATCCTGAAATTCTATACTCCTTAAAATTACTAGTTTGGGATAACTGTTTTGCCTTTGTGTTTCTGTTTTCCAACATGGAATCTTACTAATGGAACAGATAATGATTTTGCTTAGTATTTCCTTTTGTTTTATTTGTCACTACAACCTCCATTGTGAATAAATGTTTAGGGGTAATTTTGTCTTTTAAGTATCATAAACAGTAACAAATGCTGTTTGATTCACTTACAAATTATAAGAGAAGAGCCATGAAATTTTCCTAACCTTTTCTGTAGCTCAATAAATCACAAACAGACATGAAAGTTAAGCACTGCTTCAGTGGAAAATCAGCAGACAGATGTAGCACACATTCCCCTCAAAATAATTCAGAACCTGTTTCAATTTATCAAATGCCTACTTTATCTGTCAAAACAATGTCCTTTCTCAAATAAAGGGCATTGTTTCTGCAGCTAGAAAAAGGTTCTGATGTATTGTTATCTGCAAATGGATGGCGGAATAATGGAACAACAGGCAGTGTTTCAAACTAAGAGATCAAAGGGCAGAATTCATTACAAATCTTGTTAAAATAAATGAGGGTAAGAGCATAATTCCAATAAAGACGTTTATAGTCTTAAAACAATCTCTATTTTTTAAAAGAAATCTTTTTAAAAAGTACTTGGAATCTCTCTTTAAAAAGAGTTTTTGATGCATTCCTCTCTGCTACTAGTGAAGTTCAAGATGCAAAGAAATAGATTTGCCAAACTCTCATGTCAGCTAAGCATCAGTCCTGCGTGCATTGCTGACACTGTAGAATTTTACTGCTGTTATTATTTGAAGAACAGTTGTTATTTCTTCATATTTGCTGTGCATTTTCATGAGCACAATCATTTAGAAGAAAGGAAAAACCACTTGTTCAGGGCATACAACTCTAAAATTCTCTTTGCTATGAATAGCCAGTGGGTAATGAATATCCCAAATGATAAGCAAAAATAGACTGCTTTATTATGTTCTGGATTTCCTTAAAGTAAGATTTGTGGAAAATATATTAAAAATGACATTTTATTCTTTTATTAATTAGGATAGATTTACTATTTATTTATTTTTATTATGTTTCTTAAGCATGAATGTGAGAATTTCAATACATTTTTTGCCTCCATTTGAAAAGAAAAACATTGCTGGACTTTAAAGATTGCTTTGGCCCTTTCCCAATCAATTAGTAGCTTTTCAAACCGTTATAATGCTCACATACTTTCTTTAACCTCAGCATGTCAGATATTTATGAGGATTCCTGTAGCCAGTTTGATCTTGAGCTGAAATGTGACAATGTAAAGCTGATGTATCTGTCTTCTCCATGATTGCATGGTGCTCCTTTTCTCTAAGCTATCATTTTTTAAAGATGCAACTATGACCTTTGTCAGTTGCTAAGGTTTCTCCCTTAGAACAGATCTATAATGCCATATGACTCCTTTCTTTTAAAATAAAATTTCTCCTTTCTACCTGGGAAAGTCTAACCTTCCTAGGTATAACATAATTAAAAATTTCAAAATAGTTCACAATCATTAAATATATTTCAAAAAGCTTCCACTTTATATTTATATGTGTACATGTATAGATAATCTTATAGTGCATACTTATCTGTATTTATGCATATATTACACACAGAGTTCCTTAAAAAAACTAATCAACAAGCATTATTAAACACCTATAGCACTATAAATATTATGCTAGACATCAGACATAATCTCCAAGTTTCTCCTCTCAAGGAGATTTTATTCTACTCAAAATCAGATTTGTTCTCTAATAAAAAAAATGAAATATGGGGAATCATAAGATATTTTTGAATAATGAGATTTTCTTACCTTAGAGGCCAAATAAATTAAGGAGGAAAAGTCTTATTTTGCAACTAAAAGAGTTGGATAATCTTATAATCTTTACCTACCTCCTGAAATTTCTGGGTTTAAGAGAGATTGGAGATAAAATATTATATATATGAAATTGTAAATGGAATAAACAATAAAAGAAGGAATTTGTGTTGCCACTTCCAAGAAACCAGTGAAATCAATACTCTAACAGGAGAGGGGAATAATTCCAGGCTTGGGACACAGCCAGAGAAAATGCTTAGAGCTGAGATGGAGTATTTTTGTGGAATAGCCTGGAGGACAGTCACTGAATGGAAGGCAACTGAATGGGGGGGGAGAAGTGTAAGAAGATTGTGTTTGTTGAGGGAGGTTAGGTGATAAAGTGTTTTGAATGTTAAACAGAGTATTTTGTATTTGATCCTTGAGGTGATAGGGAGTCAATGGAGTTTACTGAGTAGGGGAGTGACTTGAAGTGACTTAAGCTTTAGAAAAATCACTTTAGTGACTGAATGGGAGATGGATTGGAATGATTATTATTGATTTTAGGTACTAGATTACACAAACAAAAGATAATGATCATGAGTAGAATTTATTATATAAAAATGCAGGTACAGTAATCATTATCTCAGACAAACTTAAAACTAATATAGATTTAATCAAAAGAGAAAAATAGTCAAACTATACTAAATGTCAGCCATATTAGATTGTTTTAGATTGTGTAAAATAAATAAATAGTATAAAGTTGGAATATTGGTGTGTTGTAAGAAATGATGACTTGGTAGATTTAGGGAAAAATGTGGAAAGACATTTATGAAGATGTTATTTACCTTTGGAGAAACGGGGCAAAAAAGCATAGTATAGTCATATAGATGCATATGAATGTAAATGTGTTATGATTATAGATATCTATGTATATGTGAATTCATACATGTGTATATGTACATATGCATACATGTATGTATGTATATATAAACACAAACACACACCTCTTTCTATGTGTGTTTGTGTGTGCATATATATATTATATATATATGTGTATATATATTACATATTACAATTAAGCGCATGTATATATATATATGTATACACACACACGCACACACACATATATATATATACATGCGCTTAATTGTAGTCTTTTTATGGGAGGGAGGAGAGGGTAGAAGGAGGAAAAGTATAAAGTAAGAGGTACACAGCAGAAAATAAAAGAAAACTTACATGGAGGCAAAGGAAAACTGGACAGCTCTGAAAACAATGAATGTGTAATGTTTATTATATGGGTTTTTTGAAATGGAAATCTATTGCTTTATATTTAAAAAAACTTCTATTCTATTGTTGTATTGTGCACATGACAATTTTTTCTTTTTCTCTTTTGTATTTAAGTTTAAAATCAATCAATAAATAAGAAACTGATATCGGTATTTCCAATAGTGAAGAAAATCCAAATATTTATTGTTATTCATTTAAAGCCTCCCCGCAATGATTCATTTTTAAATGATAAAGCTAACAATACAAAATACTTAACATCTTGAAGATGATGAATGTGAATCTCATGGCTACCTTGATTAGTGCTCATAAACACTGAGTATTTCCTTTAAATGAGAGCCCGAATGATATAGTAGATAGAGGGCAAACTTCAAAGTCAGGATACCATAGGTTCAAAATCTGCTTCTGATTCCTATTGGTAGTATGGCTCTTGACAAGAATCTTAACTTCTGAGGGACACAATCAACTCTCTAAAACTATAAATTGTAGAATAATTGACAGCATACTTTGGTAGCAAAAAGTTCTTACCCTAAGAGTTCCCTACAACATTGAAATTACAGCGTTGGAATCCCTAGGTTCCTCTTCCTTCTTTTCCTCACCCCCCAATCTTATAAATGCAGTTATGATGTGAAATACATATTTGCTAAAGATGGAGGAGCAGGCAAATGTACTTCTTAATGTGAAGAAACTGTAGAGGTAGAAATGTATACATAGATTTATATCTGATTAATATGAAGGAAAAAATCAGACTCTTCCCCCCGCTCCCCCCCCGAAAAAAGAGTAAACACAACAACTGAAATGACCATTTGAAGCACGAAAGTTACAGTAAATGTTTGGTCAATCATTTTTTCCTAGAATATATAAAGTAAGTGTTGGATAAAATTAAAATGGTTTCTAGTGTGCAAATTATAGTATTTTAAACAAAAGGTATCTTCAAGCACCATTTTAATCTTTGCTATATTTTACCAACAGTACTCTAAAATTCATATTTCAGTGTTGACATATTTCACATAAAGAAAATGGACTGTTGTAATCCTTTGCTTGCTGTTTTCATTCAATTAGCTCTATCTTTCTTTTTCTTAGTAAACAAGATGGCAATTTACTCAAAGTCAGACCATTATAACATACATCAGCCAGAGTCAAATAAACACAATTAAGTTCATCCGGTACCTTTTAAAGTCAAACAATTTTAAATAAAAGCAAACATGAAATAACTAGTCTTTCTCCCTGGAATGACTGTTGACAGAAAAAAAGATAAAAACATAAGAATGTTTGAATTTGTAAGGAAGTTAAATAATTCAGGAAATGTTTTATTAGCTGATAGCAAAAAAAGGACAGGATTCATATCTTTGCATTATGAAATAATAAAAAAATATATGTGCTATATGGCATATTTGACAAAACTCTTCCTAACTGTACTCAAATTTCACAAGGTGGTTGAAAACCACACTCTTATCATAGCTTCCCAACAATACAATTCTGTTTAATTATCTCTTTAGTTTGAAATGTTAGATACACTATTCACAGAGGTGAAAGAAAAATAAAGTTGTCATTACTTATTTTTAACAAAGTTTGTGGTTTACATTTTCAACACATTTTAACAGAAATGAAAAGGAAGCAGAATCTCAAACCCACAAATAGATATGTTCCTTATCCTTAAAAAACTTTTTTTCTTGCTGTTTAGAATCTCCAGGTTGACGGTTGCATTTTTTAATACATACATTGAGAATTGTGAGGAAAATTGCCTCTTTAAAATTATATCTATATGTGTATGTACATGTATACTAAGATGATATATGCTAAAATAATAAAAACAACTAAACTATTTTCTTGGGAAAATAAAGAAAGGTTTATCTACAATATTATTACATTTACTGCTGTAAATATTTTATGCTAATTACATATCTTTTCTTAAAAGAAAGGTCAATGTTTACTCCATGAGACTGGCACCTTCTTCCCTAGATAGCTCATTAAGAGATAAATCGAGTCGGCATAATAAGATATATGTGCTTTAAGAACCATATATCTTATATACAAATAAAATATAGACTTTTGGAGGGGCACATTTATTCATTAAAGATTGGGAATGTCTTAAAGTAGATCTTCAATAATTATTGGTTGAAAAACTATTACTACCACCTTAATTATTTTACCTCAAACAAAATTAGTTATCTAAATATTTCAGAGGTATGCATTTTCCTTAGAACTGTGTGTATTTTCAGTCATGAAAATCATCCCTTCCCTTTGGATGATACCATAAGAAATGATAATGGGAGATCAGTCAAAAGGCCAGAATCAGTTATGCTTTAAAATCACCACCATTTTACTTTCTATGTTGTGACTAATATTTTGTAAGGAAGCATTTCAGGAGAATTATAATTAAGGTGGTAATAGGATGACCCTTTTACCTGTCTCTAAAGTTAAGCCAAATGTTAAAAATCTGAATGATAGAGGTAAAGCCAGAATGTCTTCTAGGTTATTGAGGACATAAAAATATGGAAAACAGAATACTGTGTGGGAGATGATGAGGGAAGGTGGTAGTATAATAATCCTGAAGGATAATTTGGAGTTATAAAGAACTTCAAATGCCAAACAGCAAATTTTTGTATTTAAATCTAAAGATAATAGGGATCAGAACTTCAAAAACCTAACTCTGGCAAGTACAGAGAGAATGGATTAGAAAGAAGAGAGAGGTATAAAGGGCAATTAGAAGGATGTAATGATAATTTAGTTGAGAGGTGAAAAAAGTTAGAATGAGCTAGTAGAAAGAAGGTAAAAGATGCAAGAGAGATTCTTTGTATATTTGATTGAATATCTGAGGTAAAGATGAGGTAAGAGTTAAAAGTCATTCCAAGATTTCCAATCTGAACCACTAGAAAAGTGACAATTCTCTTGACAAAAATATAGTTAAGAAGAGTATGAGTTTGGGAAAAATTTTATTATTCTAAATCAGAAAAGGCAGATTTAGAATCTAATAATAATAGCAATTCTTGTTATTATATAGGTATATGTATGCATATATATATAATAGAAAAATAACTGTGTATGGAATTGTGATGTGAGTTATACAAATGATACACAGAGCTATTTAGAATCTAATGGTAGGCAGAGATTTTTGAAGGGGTAGGCAAATTTTGCTGTCTCCAAATATTTATTTTAAACTATTCATACATCTGAGTAATAGAGCTTTTTTTTTTTTTTTTTTTTTTTTAGTATTATGTCAATTTCGACTGGCCTTTTTTCTTAGGACAGGTTTTACATGGAACATCAAGTATGCAGGTTAATGATTAGCTAAGCAAAGGCCCAATAATGGACCATGGATTCTTTCACCAAAAACCTGGCAGTTTTTCAAGATGACTTTCATTTAGTCTAACTACATTTCTCATCAGCATTTTTTATTCATTCAATGGTTTCTAAATACCATTCAACATTCAATACTCTGGTAATTTCATTAATGGATTTTTTGTTTCCAGACAACAATGGCATATATAAAATAATGTCAAAATTGTTACCAAACCATGTGGTCCTCCATTGAGAAAAGAAATTCCCCAGTGTATCAAATTCTTATTTAACATATTCCTTTTGTTTATAAAATGTAATACAACAAGTATTTATTAAAGATCTATTATGTACTGTATTATTTGTACTTGTTTGTAAACCAATTAATAAATTCAAATGTGAAAATGTGTGATTAAGTATAGTAAGCATGTTTATTTTTAAAAAACATCATCCTCATTTACTTTTTTCCATCCACCCAAATAATCCCCTTGATGGCTTAGTCTACAAGCTAATAACTCAAAACAAGGTCAGAATTTCAATAGTAAAACAACATGCTTTAATGTATGAAACCTAAAGGGATGATCTCATGTTAGACTAGCAGTCATGGAGGGTGGGAGCCTAACCTCCACAAAGCCATAGAGAAGTCAATAAAGCCATTTTATATTTCCTTTTCCTAGTGCCTGGCTAAGGTTCAGAGAAGTAGCCCCATGAATAAAATGAAGTAGTCCTTGAGGAATTAGGAGGGAAAAAAATCATATAGTATTTGAGGATAACTTTCTCTGAATATAGTATTTGTATGTGCTCAGTTCCTTGGCACTTTAGTCACTATTTCTGCTAATTCTAGATTATAGCTCTAGCAAAATCTGTGGAAAAGTTTGACATCTGTTGCAGGTAAAGTACAATTGGATAGTATTATGAAGCCAAAAAAAAAATAAAATTAGTTAAGACAAATATCTAAAATTACTGTACTAGTTTCTAAGAAGTAATAGAGATCCAGTTAATTGTAGGAAATATTTCTCATGAGGCTCTGGGTTTTAAGGTCTGTCAGAATTAAAGTTCCCAAAATAGTGTGGTTTAATGCAGGGCATATATAGGTATATAAAATAGGTAGACAAATCAAATTACTGACCTCCACATTTAGTTATATGACCCCATATGGTGTTGCAATCTATAGTTTAATAAGCTTTGGTCTAAAATATATAGAGAATTGACTCAAATTTATAAGAATTCAAGTCAGTCTCCAATTGATAAAAGGGCAAAGGACATGAACAAATAATTTTCAGATGAAGAAATAAAACCACTTCTAATATGAAAAATGTTCTAACTCACTTTTGATCAGAGAAATACAAATTAAGACAACTCTGAGATACTACACACCTCTCAAATTGGCTAAGATGACTCGGAAAGATAATGACAAATGTTGGAGAAGATGTGGAGAAACTGGGACACTGATGCATTGTTGGTGAAGTTGTGAAATGATCCAAATATTCTGGAGAGCAATAAGAAACTATGCCCAAAGTGCTATCAAACTGTTGCATACTCTTTGATCTAGCAGTGTCTCTTACTGGGCTTGTATCTTAGAGAAATCATAAAGAAGGAAAAGTGATCCATGTGTGCAAAAATGTTTGTGGCAGCCCTTTTGGTAGTGGCAAGGAACTGGAAACTGAATGGATGCCCATCAGTTGGAATGGCTGAATAAGTTAGGATATATGAATGTTATGAAATATTATTGTTCTGGATGAATACAGAGAGGCTTGGAGAGACATACCTGAACTGATGCTAAGTGAAATGAGCAGAACCAGGAGATCATTATATACTTCAACAACGATACTGTATGATGATCAATTCTGATGGAAGTAGATTTCTTCAACAAAGAGAAGATCTAACTCAGTTTCAATTGATCAATGATGGACAGAAGCAGCTACACCCAAAGAAAGAACACTGGGAAATGAATGTAAACTATTTGCATTTTTCTTTTTCTTCCCAGGTTATTTCTACCTTCTGAAAACAATTCTCCCTGTGCAACAAGAGAACTGTTCGGTTCTACACACATATATTGTATCTAGGACATACTGTGACATATTTAGCATGCATAGGACTGCTTGCCATCTGAGGGAGGGGGTAAAGGAAGGGAGGGGAAAAATTGGAACAGAAGTGAGTGCAAGGGATAATGTTGTAAAAAATTACCCTGGCATGGGTTCTGTCAATAAAAAGTTATTAAAAAAATAAAAAATCTATTTAAGGCAGGAAAAAAAAAAGGATGACTTCAGAGAGATTTGGAGAGACATGGACTGATGCTGAATGGAGTAGAACCAAGAGAACATTGTACATGACAACAACAAGAATATCTGATGATCGGTTCTGATGGATGTGGCTCATTTCAACATTGAGGTGATTCAGACCAGTGGCAGTGATCTTGTTCTGGAGAGAGCCATCTGTACCCAGAGAGAGGACTTTGGGGTCTGAGTGTAGATCACAACATGGTATTTTCACTCTTTTTATGTTGTTTCCTTGCATTTTGTTTTCTTGCTATTTTTTTTTCCTTTTTGATCTTTTTTGTGCAGCATGATAATTGTGGAAATTATGTATAGAAGAAGTGTACATGTTTAACATATATTGGATTACTTGCCATCTAGAGGAGGGACTGGGGAGATGGGAGGAAGAAAAAAATTAGAACACAAGGTTTTGCAAGGATGAATGTTAAAAATTATGTGAATATTTTGCAATTAAAAAGCTTAAAAAAAAAAAAAAAGAAGCTTTGGTTTAGTGGACAGAGTGCTGCATTTGAATTCAGGAAGATTTGGACTTGCATCCTGCCTGAGAGAGTATGTAAGCCACTTAATGAGAAGATCAAATTTCCTGTACTTTAAAATCTCTTCCCTTTCTAAATGTAGACTCCTATGAGCTGAAAATCCTGCTAGATGTAGAAGATAGAGAGGAAGAAGTAGTGATACTAAGTACCTAAGTGAGTGAACATAGTTTCTTGGACGACATGGCATATTCCTGAGCAGTCAAGGAAGTCACATCAGAAAATTTCTTGTAAGTACACATCTCTGAGTGAGGATATTAGACTTGAAGGCAACACTCACTATGTCCTTGTTTTGGAGACTAGAAAATAAAAGGGAACCCAGGATGCTAACCAACTACCAAAGAAGAAAATACTAGTGACTGAGCGCCAGAGAAAGTCCAAAGTATAGCACCCACTAAGACCAAACTAATGAAGGCAAGCTAGGAGTACCTCTGTGACTAAAATGGTAAAAAAAAAAAAATACAGATATTATGAGAACGAATCATGACAATTATAACAACATGTAACCTTTAGATTACACTGTAAGACTTGCAAAAAACTTAACATAAATTAACTCATTTGATCTTCAAGAAGATCAAGATGTTATTATTATTATTTTCTCATTTTACCAGTGAAGGAATTGAAACTGAGAGAATTTACATTGCCTCCAGATCAGACACACCACAAATATTTTTCATTATTTTCCTAACCTAGAAGCATGAGTTTTCTGGGAATTTGTTTCCTTTGATCCTCTCTCTCTCTCTCTCTTTCTCTCCCTCTCTCTTCTCTCTCTCTCTCTCTCTTTCTCTCTCTCTCCCTCTCCTCTCTCTCTCTCTCTTCTCTCTCTCTCTCTTCTCTCTCTCTCTCTCTCTCTCTCTCTCTTCTCTCTCTCTCTCTCTCTCTCTTCTCTCTCTCTCTCTCTCTCTCTTCTCTCTCTCTCTCTTCTCTCTCTCTCTCTCTCTCTCCTCTCTCTTCTCTCTCTCTCTCTCTTCTCTCTCTCTTCTCTTCTCTTCTCTTCTCTTCTCTTCTCTTCTCTTCTCTTCTCTTCTCTTCTCTTCTCTTCTCTTCTCTTCTCTCTTCTCTCTCTCTCTCTCTCTCTCTCTCTCTCTCTCTCTCTCTCTCTCTCTCTCTCTCTCTCCATATGTGTGTGTGTGTCTTATTCTCTGTCTCTGTCTTTCTGTCACTCTTTCACTCTCTCTCTCTCTTTCTGTTTGCCAAATGATAAGCCCCTTATCTTCTGAATGCATTCTATCAATCATTAGTTATTTACTATGTGCCAGGCATTGTGCTGTTATGGATCCAGATTTTTTTTTTTTTAAGGAAACCATCCTTGTTTTTAATTTAGAAATCTGCAAGGGGAGATGACATAACTATATCTATATCTATATCTATATATCTATAGCTATAGCTATATATATTAGATTATGGAAAGAATAAATTTAAAATAAATATAAGGGAATAAGAGAGAATGTAATCTAAAAATTTCCCCATTTATTTGCTCATTCCTGGTTTGTAAATAAGAAGTTGTGATTGATAACAGATATGATAATGAAGATTTTTTTGGCATACCTAGCTTCTATTCTAGATAGAATAGAATATTCTATTCTTAGAATAAAAGCTTGAAATAATTGAGAAATGCATTCATACTACCTTTATATACAATCCAGGCATAATTGCAAATTCCAAAGGAAGGAGAAAAGGAGTTACAAGTGATTAAAGATTTTAAAAGAGCAAATTTTAAGTTATCCTAGAAAATTTCCTAATTTCATTCAGAGGTAATGACAGTGACATTTGAATTTTTAATTGAGCAGATGAATGGCATCTAATACAATGTAAGTATAAATCAACTAAAGGAGTATCATACACACATATACACACACACATATATAATACACATTTTATTTATCTCTCACACACATATACACACATAAATGTATAAGGTATATCTAAGAACAGAAAAATCACAAAGTTAATAGAATATCCATAAAGATATTTTCATTTTATGTTATAAAGATTCTGCTTAATTATGCAAACTCAAACCATTATACAATGGAGGTCAAAGAATATTCACAAATATAAAGTAAATATAGATTTTCATAATACACTTTAGACTAATTTGTCCATCAAAATGCAAAGTATTAACAGATATAACTGATTTTGTATAAACAGAAAACAAATATTAATAAAATACATGAAAATTTCCTAAAGACCAATTTGAGATCTACATGCTATTGGTGTTAAAATAAACAAACATCTCAACAGGATTTTTTCCTGCCCCCTACAAGTTGAGAAAACAATAGAGAACGCAGAATTCTTAGCAGAATCTGACAGACATATTTCTTCGAAAGCCATACTAACCATGACACTAAGTACTATAGTATTTGAAAAGATATACAGTAGAAGTGATTGCTTAACGACAACTTTAAAGTGAAAAATGTCTTGCCTAATTAAAAAAAGTGATAATTAATGGTATCCATTTTGAACTCTTCAACAGTTCTTATCCACTTTGAGTTACAAATCAAAATCTAGAAATGTCTTGCTCCTGATGTGCATGCTGAATGGCATTAGTTCTAACAGTGAAATATTTAATTCGGTGAACAAAATCCCATTCAAGCCTCTTGATCCTTGGAAATGAGTGAAACCATAACTGGGCCATGGAAAATTGGAATGATTACCACAGTCCCTATGATTTTAGGCTACTCTATGCTATGGTACTCATAGTTTAGTTCAGGATTGATTTAAGGAGAAAATTCTAGGTAGGTGACAGATAAAGAAGAGAATGCGGTGCTTCTGTGTCTTGCTTTCCCATCCCCAGAAAATGCAAATAAGTTAAAGAGAGAAATGTCAGAGCCAATTATGGCAGATACCCACAATGGGATATTATTATGCTGCAAGAAATTATAGATATTGAGAAATCAGAGAAACATGGAAAGATTTGTGTGAACTATGTAAGAACAGAAAAATCACAAATTCTGAAGGTCTTTTCAACTTATGCTGTATTATTGCATGTTGTTAGGTTGCTTTCAGTTGTGTCCACCTCTTTATGACACCATTTGGGTTTCTTGTCAGAGATACTAGAGTGATTTCTCCTTTCTTTCTCCAGATCATTTTACAGATAAAAAAAATGAGGCAAACAGGGTTGAGTGTGTTAACTGGTGTGATACAACTAGTAAGTAGTTGAGGCTAGATTTGAACTCAGATATTCTACTGACTTGCCAAGCTGCTCCTCTACTTAGTTATGTAATTCAAATCATGATATAATAGATAAAAGTGAAAGTGAGTAAAGAAAATAAAATGAGGGGAACAATTGACACAATGACTATATGATATAAATGAAAACAACAGAAAATTACAGCAATACTAATTGTAATGGTCTATTTAGGATAATGAAAGCAGATTATAAAAAATACTTTTATCTTTTCAGAAGGGCTGAGGACAAGTTCTTCATGGATATAGAACATAGCTTATGCTCATCTAATCACTTTGATTGGTTTCATTTATTTGTTTACTTATTACTTTGCTGTAAAGGAAATTTCATTTTAGAACAGATGAGAAGACAAATTGGAACATAACCATGTAAAAAAAAGCATTGATCAAAATTATGAAAAGGGTCATTAGAAAAATGAGAAGTTAAAATCTTTTATCATATATATATGTATTCATAAATATGCATGTGTATATATAAATATAGATTTATATTTACTTTAATACCTATGATATCTATCACTTTTTCCAACTATTGATATAGAACTCAATAAACTTTTAGATCATTTAGGTTTAGGTTTATGGGTTCATGAGTTGCTACAATAAAAACCATTCATCATGTGATAGTCATTTTTCTAGTGATGAAATAAGTAAGCCTGAATCTTGGTTGATGGACTAAGAGTATAAACCTTTTCTAGTTCCAGTAGGAACTGTTAGTACTTGAGCATTGTGGCCCTAATCTTTGAGAACTGCTTTGCATCTCCATGCCAAGTTGAGACATTAGAGTAGGACTTTAATGGAAGACCAAATAAATGTTTGCTTGAAAAATGAATAAAAACAAAACACGATATTCCCCTAATGAACTTGCTTTGAGATCTACTAGAAGTAGCTTTTTTTGCAATATTTATTTGTACAAAAGAGGAATATAAAAAGAGTAAGATATAACTTTTTTATTAAATTCTAGCAAAATTAGTTAAGTTAAAAATTAATGTATAGGAAAAGAAATCAACACAGATCAGAGAACATTAGGACACAAATAGAAATTAAAGATACTCCCACTTTCTCTTTTTTAGACAAGTAAACTGATCATCAAAGAGGTAAAATAACTTTTTCAAGGTCACACAATTCTTAACATTTATTCTGAATTTTAGTCTCTGATAATTGAAATGGAATAATGCCAAAAGATGAGGCTATAATGATTGATGAATGACATTCTAGCATGTGCAGGTCAAGTGCTATAGCATTTTGCATTTTTTTCCTAAACACATTTTTAGTCATCTTTTTTTAAAGATTAATCATTTGATTAAACTATTCATGATATTCAAATGTACATTGAGAATTGTCCAAAAGCAATCTCAATACTATATTTTGAAGTTAACATTAATAGCCTTTTAGTTCCCTTCCCGTTTTTCTTACTCAGATTAAGATAAAAAATAAATTCTGCTAGTATATGCATATAAACACGCATGCAAAATTCATGTCTATAGGTGTTTATATATACATATATGTATGTATGTATGAGCTAGTATTTTTGATGTTGATCTTACCAGAGGACCTCTATAATATTTAAAGCTACTTAAAAGTGAAAATTAAAGTGATATCATGGCATTTCCTGTGAAGTGAGGATATAATTCAAATAGAAGCGTTGTTAGATAGTTGGGATATTCTCTGCCATCTTTGTTAAAAGAGAAAGAAGCTTAGTTCACTTAGACTCAGTAATATTTAACATTTGACAGAATGGATGTTACCATAAATAGGTACAATGTCTGAATTGTGGTATTACTGTCACCTATGTAATATTTGCAGAGGTGGCAGAATAGCAAGAAGCTCAAATGGGCATGAATCTCTTTGATTTCTAAATGAAACCATAATTGATATATGGATCAGAGTTTGAAAAGCTATATTATATAAAGCATTTTTAGTCCTTAGACTAATGCAGGTTTTAAGGGAAGATGAGGGAGCTAGACTAGGATTCACTGATGTCTCATCCCAGTGATGTTCCTGCTTATGATTTCACTAATGGCTTTGAAAAAAGAAAACATATTCCTTATTTAGCTTGCTACCTCTCTTTAAAACTAGCCAACTTCCCCAAATTAACAAAAGTACAGTAGAAAATTTTGTGCAGGTTGGTCAACATTCTGACATCGTCCTATTCAGGCATTTCCAATGTAAGAAGATGGCTCTAGAGATTAAGCCTTTCATAGATCTCTGAGGTGAAGCCAAAACATTTGTCCTCTGAGACAGTGTCTGTCAATGAATGGGAGAATTGTTTTATATTAGGATTTTTAAGAAACCAAGCATAGGTGTGAATATAGGAGTTTTCATTCTTCTATACTTGTTGTCACAATCAGCAAATTAGACTGAAGAGATTTTTATTTGTTCTCTGTATTAAATGTAAAAAAAAAAGAAGAAAAAGAAAATTATCATCAACCTTTAATAGAAGATGCCTGATAAGCTAAATGTTTATTCCTCCATTCTAATTCCCCATAATTCAGTCCATTCCTTGGTTTTTCTAATGAATACTATACAATTCTCTAATGAACACTTCAACGTATAGTAGCAGGTTCTTTCTCTTATATCACTGAAATCATAGATCCAGTCTCTTCCTATCTCTCTGTCAGCATTAAGTACAGAATGGTGCAAAAAGAAAAAGAAAAAAAAGACAAGTTGGACTTTTATAGTTGTGATGGTGGTAGTTTAGTCATTTTCAGTCAGATCTGAGTCTTTGTGACTCCATCATACTGGAAAGGTTTGCCATTTCCTTCTCTAGTTCATTTGACAAATGAGGAAATTGAGACACAAAACTAGTAAGTGTCTGAGACCAGATTTAACTTAGGACAATAAGTGTCCCTTACTTCATGCCTAGTGTTTTATCCACTACCCCACTACTTGCCACCTTTTGGAAAGACATTCATGATTTGGATCATATCCAAAGAATTACTATGTTGTTGTTACACCATTCTATGTTACATTGTGTCATGTTATGTATCCAGAGAAGGTTTGCTATGGGGTGGAGAAATATCCAAACTTAGCACTGTTTTCTTATGCCCCCCAAATATTTGGATATAATTCTTATTATTGTTCAGTTAGTTTCAATGATGTCTGACTCTTTATGACTCTATCTGGAGCTTTCCTGGCAAAGATACTAGAGTGGTTTGCCATTCCCTTCCCCAGTGGGTTAGATAAACAAAGGTTAAGTAGCTTGCCTAGGCTTACACAGCTCGTAACTATCTAAGACCAGATTTGTGCTCAGGTATGTCAGAACTGAAAGGTACCTCGTGGGGTGGTCATGTGGACACTACATATTTCAAACATAAAATTAGTATGTTGCTCTATATGACTACCCCACCAAGATGCCTATGCAGTGCATAGCTTCTATGATTCTTAGTGTCTACTGACACTGACTTTCTGGACCTTCTAGTAATGCATTTCTCAGAAGAAGAAATGGGTTATAGCTTAAATATGCATTAAAACAAGAAATGTCATAGATAACTCTTTTTAAATACTATGGAGACAAAAAAGAATAAGACTTGTTCCTCCTTGCAAGAGCTTATCATTTAAATGGGGAAATTTGACAAACTGAAGAAAAGTGAGGCAAAAACTTAAAGATTAAAACAATGGCTCAAGATTGTATTTAACATTTTGTATCACCCTCTAGGATCCTCTGCTTTCTTCCAAGATATTTTCAGAAATCAATCATTTATTAAACACCTACCAATTACCAGGCATTGTGTAAGATTCAGAGATAAACAGATGAAAATAAAACTGTAATTCCCTTCAAGGAGATTACATTTTTAATGGGGTGAAATGATACTTGCATTTATTAGAATGTTGGCTCATGGTTCCTTTGTTCCACTTTGTTTCTTATAGTTGTCCTAAAGACCCCATAGTTCCTTAACTAGAAGGCCACTTTTTAAATTTAAATTCATAAACTAATCTAAAACTTCCAGAAAGAATCATACAAAAGAAATTTATAGGGCTATCACAGCATACCAAAGGGTATAGAGCCTAATTTTCCCTTTCTAGGTTAGGTAAGGGGTTTCCCTCCTTATTGATCTTGCCATCAACCCTAAAGGCATCAGTTCTATATACATGAATTCTGAAATTCCCTTATCTAATCACATTTATCCTCATTCTAGTTCTTCCTCAGTTTGTCAACCTCAGACCCTGCTCCTTGCTTATACTTTGCCCTCTAATTCCTTTATAATCTCTCTCCTATGTGTCCCCTTCTCTGACACTGCCACCACTCTGGTGTACCCTTTTATCACCTCATGGCTGCACTTTGAAATAACCTATTGGTGATATTCCTGCTACAAATTTTACCCTACTTCAGGCCAGCTTCCACTTAAGTGCCAAAGTAATTTTCCAGTTGTACAGGTCTGACCATATCTTCCCCTCTGCTCAGCAAACTTCATTGGTTCTTCATCTCCTCCAAAATAAAATACAAAATCTCCTGTCTGGTATTGAAAGACTTTCCTAACATTCCTGACCCCAACACACACACACACACACACACACACACAACTTTTCAATCTTCTAACACCTTACTTGCCCACCACAAACTCTGTGATCCAATGATGCTGGTCTCCTTGCTCACCCTCAAACAGTATTCTATATTCTTGGTTTCTGGAATTTTTTCTGGATTACTACATGCCTAGAATATTCTTTTTCCTCGTTTCTGCTTCTTGGATTCCGTCTTCCTGTAAATCTCAACTACAATCTTACCTTTTCCTGAATGCCCATCCCTATATACTTAATTTTTGTATCTTTCTCTCTTGATTATTTCCAAATTACCCTGTTTATAGCATATTTGTATATAATTGGTTGCATGTTGTCACCACCACAAGACTTTTCAAGAGTTGGAACTGTTTTTGCTTTTCTTTGTATCCATTAGTTAGCACCTGTCCCATAGTAGGAATCCAATGTTTATTGACAGACTTCCTTTCCTAATTTTATTCCCAAGTGCATCTCTAAGCCATATGAAATCATCCAACAGACATTTTTCCCATTGAAATACACTTCACACAAATGAGCTTAAATGCTCAGATCCATAAGCATGCTTAGTTAGGTGGCAACACTGAATAAATTTCTGGAACTTGAGTCAGGAAGATCTGAGTCTGAATATAGTCTTAAACATTTACTAGCTCTGTGACCATGAGAAGGTCATTTAACCCTGTCTGCCTCAGTTTCCTAATCTGGAATGTGGAGATAATAGTAGCACCTACTTCCCATAATTGCTGAGAAGATAAAACAAGATAACTTCAAATTTGCATAAAAATGAATTATTGTTAGTGTAATTATTGAAAATGCATATTTATTGAACAAAAGTGAACTATACTTTTTGTTCCCTGTGTTAATGAAGAAATAGTAGGTCAGGATTTGAAACATGCTAAGTGGGGAGATTTCAGTCATGTCCAATTGTCTCAAGAAATCCATGTTGATAATAAACAGTGGTTGGCAATAAAGGTCATAGAGGAAATCTGCAGAGAGGTTGTTTAATAGGTTATGTATCCTTGTAGGAAAGCAATTTATTTTTCTAAATAATAATATTAACAGTAATTCACATTTCTATAGCACTTTGAGATTTGCAAAATACTATTTACACATTATTTCATTTCAGCTTCATGATAATCTTATGAAAGAAGTGTTAGGGTTTTCTTTCCTTTTCTTTTGTAAGGAAATGGAGGGTTGAAGTAGTTAAATGGTTTGCCCACAAGAAGTAAATGTCTGATGTGAAATCTGAACCAAGGTCTGTTGGATTCCCAAGCTATCACCATAAGCATGCATGGAACACCCAAGAACTACATAACCAAGACTTTACTAGTATTTCAAATAGTAAAAGGAAATAAGTTATAGGAAAGATCTACTAATTGCTTCTTAACCAGATTTAGCTATGTCTCCTAGAGCCAGAAACAGTACACAATAAAACTTGATGCAATCCAGCTAATTAAACAGATATTAACAATGTTCCTTTGAATTTTCTTCATAAAAGAATAGCAACATTTGGTTGGACAAACTGTTCCTTCCCTTCCTATAAATAAAACTGGCCTTGTACTTGCATTGTCATAACTGCCATGGATGTATCATTTGCAACATTATCATGATTATGATCTTTGAATATAAGAAGTACAGAAACTTGAGAATCTATCCTATCTTTGCTTTCTCATTTCTCTTTTTTGTTCAAAGATTATGCTACTGACAGTGAATGCTCTCTGTGGGCTCTAGGAACAAATAATGAGATTTTGGTGAAAAGTTGCAGGGTTTTTTTTTTTTTTGGGGGGGGAGGGTTGCTTTAGAAAAAACAAGACATTTAAGTCTGATCTTTTGCTTAAAAAAAAAAAAAAAACTCATTCCTAAATTGATCAGGAAAGAACCTAGTTTGACTATAAAAGTTTTTTTCTCAAAACACAAATTATTTGTTTCTGCTTGAATATGTGTTTGGAGAAAGTTCTAATGTCAATTAATAAACATTTTTTAAAGAGCCTACTAAGTCTTAGGAACTCACAATTTAATGGGGAAACAATCCTCCAAATAATTATGTGACAAAAAAGTAATGTAAATTATTGGAAATAATCAACAGAGAGAAGGGACTAGAATTCAGAGGAAAAAGGAAGGCTTCCTGTAGAAAGTAGAATTTCAGCTGGGACTTGTAGGAAGCCTGGTAGAGATGAGGAGGGAAAGTTTTACAGAATTTGCTCCTCATACAGTGGTTGCTTCCTCTACAAACAAATATAGTAGCACTGGTGATCATAAAATAAGTCATAGTGAGAGTCACAGAATGTCAGAACTGGAAAAGACTTCAGAGATCTATTAATCTGTTCCATCATTTTTCATATATACAGGAAAAACCAGGTAGATTAAATGGCTTCACCCAAATCAAATAGCTTATAAATGGCAGTCAGTGCTTGGATCAAGGTCTTTTGTTGCCCTGTTCAAAATTCTTGCTAATACACCTGAGGCAATAAATTCTAAGTCAATAGGAACAATGGAGTTTTTATTGTAGTTTCTTTTCACTGAGCTTCACAGATAAATAGTCCCTGTCCACAAGGAGCTTATATTCAATTTCTTCTTTTCTGAATCCATCCTTTCTTCTGACTTTCTGTTGACAGAATTATTATTGTTATATTCACCTCTTGGGAACTGTCATTCTTCTTTGATTTAAAAATAGCAGTCTAGGAACTGTTCTTCAGTTATGTCATGTAATTTTCTCTAAAACTATGTCCTTAAATTCCAATCTGATAAAATAGATTTAGAAAGATACTTAAAATTTAGAGCTTTGATTCACCCATGCAGTGAAGTGATCAGTAACAAGAAATTGAGAGGAAGAGTTTCTGCCTCAAACACCAGTTTTAAATACAATAGTGAAAAAATGAAAGATAATTTATAGAAGTTCATTTTGAGTAAAACAAAAGTGTTTATCAGTGGAAAAACAAAATTAAAAATTTGATCTCAGAAACTCCTCAAAACATGAAAAATAACCACAAACCAGAAATTATTTATGAGTCAAAGAAAATTTCTGGTTACAAGTCTAACATAATTAAAATTTTCATTAATTTTCCCAGTTGTTTAAAGAATACATAATATAATTTATTAATTCATAAAGTATTGGTTTCTCAGAAAAAAAATAATGCATATCTCATTGTTTAGAAAGTTGAAAATAGGGAGTAGTTCTATAAAAGAGAGACTTGCCACTTGTCAGAAACACACTTTTATCCAACAGATGGTAGAAGTACCTTCCCCAAACCTATATATATTTTCACGTATATATGCATGTGTGAGTTTTATTGATTACTTTCAAATACACAGGTACACAGAGGGGAGGACTGTTTAGAAATGTCAATGGAATGAAATGTTGTCACAGAATAATGATCTCTTGCTCCCATATAAATACCACAGGAAAGCCAAGATGTTCATTTTCAAAGCTGGAAACATTGATCCACTATGTTCTATTAAGATGACTTGATTTTATTCCATTGAATGATGCAGATTCAATCATTTTGGCTGATAGATGTGAGTTCTAAGGAATGACATTTTTTTTGCTTTACTATTACTAAACAACTGAAAAATCATTGCATATTCCTTTAGTTTATTGGTCAGTTAAATAGAAATAGGTTTCCCCATCAGCATTCTCAGATTTAGCATAAGGAATATAGTAAAGTCATACAGATTTTATATCATTTTGTGTCTTTTAAAATCAATCTTAATCAATTCTCTTGTTCACTCACCTCAGTAACTCTGAATTACATGAATGTTATTGAGAAGTATAAATATTTTTGTGGGTATAGAAAATGAACTATGTCAAATGTCATCCAGCTTCTGAAAATATGTTACTAACAAATGTTAAGGTAGAAAATTAGCTCAAACGAAAAATAATGAAAAATAAGATTTTTTTATGTAGAAAGGAAATACCTTGCTATATATGAGTAAAAATAAAAGAGGATCAGAAAACTTCAGTGTGTGTGTGTGTGTGTGTGTGTGTGTGTGTATGTGTGTGTTGTATTGAAATCAAGTGTATCAATGTTGCCAAAGAATCTATAGATAGGCATATTGCTCACAGTCACTCTTCATTCTATACTCTACAAAAGCATTTCTTAACTTGTTCATGTGGTGTACATTTGTGGCTTATTGGCAATATACTAGCTTGTAGTGATGGAGATTAATGTGTTCAGAATAAGCCCTTTATCATTATTTCCTTGAAATCTGGATTTAAATATCTTTTCACTACTATTTGTATGGTTGTTAAATGCAATGATCCTTTATCTTTAGTGTAGGGGATGGGGGGCAGGGATAATTTTGTACATATATAAATCTACCTATACATTTATATATGTATGATAGAAATAAATGACACACTGAAATTTTGTTGTGATCTTTAATTGGAGAACAATGACTAATTCCTTTCAAAATACTTTAAGTATATAAAGCATTGAAAATGTAAGTCTTTTAAGTGTGGAGAGGAGTAACAAATATATAAGAGGTACATTGTATGCAATCTTCCTGGAAAAGGAATTGTTTAGACCATGATATTAGTAGGATTAAAAAAAAAGAACAATATCTTTTTCTTTGTTTTTTCATTCTTTTTGGTCCTAGTGAAAAATCAAGAATTTTTTGTATGTAAGTTAAAATCTTAATAGCAAAATTACTATTTTTGCAGCTTTTTATCTTGATTACTTGGAGGTACATTTTTTAGAATGGGGGAAAATTAAAATAAACTAAGAACTTCATGAGAGAAAGTTCATACAGGGATAAAGCTGACTTCTGAGTTAGGAAGATCTAACTTAAAATCCTATCTTTTTACTGACTATGTGATCCTGGGGAAGTTACTTCAATTTTCAAGGTTCTACTATCTAAAAGTATATGTTTGCAAAATGAATTATTGAACTATATTGGTAGAGAGATTTTCTCATCTGATAGTTGCCTAAAACATCAATGAAATCATAAGTACTGTGCCAGTCCCTAGGGGTTTGATGAAAACAACTGGAACAAAAAGAGTTTGGTTTTATATCTAAGTAAAAACTTGAGAAAGTACAAGTACTCTTGTTATTGGGTTGCCTTTATCATTTACAGGATAGGCCATAGATAAAAATAGGAATTGGCTCTGTGATTTCATTAGTAGAGTGAATTTCCAGGTGAGTCAGGTTTTACTGATAATTCAGATCTGTACCTTTTCTTCAAGTTTATATTTTTAGAAAATGACATGAAGCATTGAAAGGTTAAGTGACATAATGAGGGTCTGATAGGGAGCCCTTGTCAGACACAACACTGGTGTCTAGTGATACCCTTGCTTCCCTATGCATTCTCCATAGGCCATTTCTTCCTATAATCAAATGTGATGGTAACACCACAAAGTGTCTTTACATAAGGGTCAGGTATCAGATATTAGGAAGAGAATGAGGAAACAGATAATACAGATTTCTATTTTTGAGTAATAGAATTCTAGCCAGACTACCAGTTTCTGGTGGGAATTTAAATGGTTTTCTCTCCAGAAGAGAAAACAAGTCTGGGGTATAAAACAAAGGCTTAATCACAGGAACAAAATACAAATACTTAATGCAAGTAATTCTGAATATGGTTTAAAAAAAAATAAAGGCAGAACTACTAACAAGGCTGACAAATGTTAAATACAGGAAGTAAGTTCACACTAAACTTTGTTTATATGAATTGAAATTAGCAAAGATAATATAAAATGATATAATTAGATTTTGGTATCACTAATTTGGAAGCATAAAGAATATACACTGGAAATGAGGGAGGTTGGTTACAAGTTGCTTTAGGAGGCCATTACAGTCAGTACAAGGTTTGAGATGATAAGAACTTTGACTAGGGTTATAATGACAGTAAAAATGGAGAAGATACTGTGAGAAAAGAATAAATGGAATTTGATATATAGTTAGAGGTTGGAAATACATGTCCATAGAGAGACATTTTCCCTAATAAAGAGAACCAGAAGACAACCAATTGACACTATTCTGAGTTGAACTCCTCATTCCCTATTTCATATTTATACCAAAAGATGTTCCAACTATTGTCAGGCCTTCCCCTCATGTAGTCAGGTTGAGCTATACTAGACAGAGAAACTACTAGGTCTCATGAGAAACTTTTCATTGGAATAGTATAATCAGTGAAATATCTACCCTATATAACTTGGGCACAATTCATTTACTTTAAACCTAAATACCAAGAGTTGGCCAGCAGAATAGTGCAATCTATCTTTTCTTCCTCAAGTCGGACTATAGAGTGAGTGACACTAGCTTTTTAAAAATTTAATTTTTTTTGATTGATTGGACAAAATTCTTGGCCATTTCTAGATTACAACTCAGCTCAGCTTTTCTCCCTCTCCATGCTAACTCTAGTTCTTTTTCTTTATTGTCTATTAGTATAACAACATAAGCTACTTTAGGGAAGGGGCTGTGTCTCTTTTTGTATGTCCAACATTTAGCACAGTACATGGAATATAAGAAGCATTTAAGTAGAGAGAAAGAATGGGAAATGTGGCTGAGTAGCTGGAGGCTTTCAGGAAAACTAGTGAAGGTAATATGGATATGATTTTAGCTCCTTTCTTGAGAGCAGTGTTTGTGTGTGTGTGTGTCTGTGGGTGTGTGTGTGTGTGTGTGTGTACTTATGGTTCCATTGAGGGTGGGTTGAAAGCAGAAATTCCCATTGTTTTCAGTCCTTCCTCTCAGCTAGATCAGAATAGAAGAACTGACATTTGAGAAAGCAAAAGTTCCAACTGTTTTCAGTCCCTCCCCTCAGATAGTCAGGTTGAGGAGGAGCTGAGGTTAGAGAAGGGATCTCTTGATGATTTTGGATTTTGGAAAACGTCTTGTTTTGGGAGCAAAATGTATACTACCCTAATTAATGATAGACCAAATGGGGCCAAGTAGGGCAGAGTAGAGGTTTTTTGGTCAGGTTCTAGGGAAGATAAAATTTAGCATCATTCTTCTCCTTGTACTTAAAGGAAAAGCCCAAGTACATCTCTTGTTACTCTGGTTAGATGAATGACTTTTAATGGTTGAGAGTTTCAGGGATGCCTCAAAGTTCAAGCCGTGTGTAAGAGTTAGAGAATCACACTCATTGTCCTTTGACATTGGAAATTATCTTCTATGAGTCTTCTGGGGCTAGCACATTGAATGATGAGCACAGTGAAAGATTAGTGAGCACTTTCTCCTGAACAAACTTCCTACCAATGTGAATGAACAGCTTTTCTCTGAATTACTCCCTCAAAGAATATCACAGGACACTGAGAGGTAAAATGATTTGACCAATTATCCCTGTAATTTTTATTAAAGGCAGGATTAGAATCTGACTCTTTCTGGAACAGGATCATCTCCCTGGCCACTCAGGTATCCTACACTGAATATGCCTCATAATAGAATACTTTATCAGAGAGAATTATTTTAATCACACGCCAGATTTGATTCATAGTAGCACTTAGTTTAGAATCTTTTTCAGTTGCAAATCAATATGAGTGACCTATATTTTAACATTAACAACTCAAGAATCACATATGAAAAGTTTTTAATCTGTTCCCCTCTTCTTTGTCGAGCCATCTTTATACACATCTTTTTCTTCAAATAAGCCTATTCTCTTTCAGCTGCCTAAGGACAAGATTTATTAATAAGATTGCATTTCTTTGTAAATCTTCTGCCACACAAATGCACACACACACACACACATGCACACACACACACACACACACACAATCAGTGTGGGCATGGTTTAAGTAGTTTAATTTAGTATCAAAATTACAATCAAGAGTCCTAAGGAATTCTGGCTTATATTTCTAAATGAAAAATGAAATGAGGATATGTATATATATATATATAGAGAGAGAGAGAGAGAGAGAGCACTTTTAGCTGAATAAATCAATGAAATTCTAATTTATTCTGCTTTGTTTTAAAGTGCCTTTGTTAGGTAAAAAAAAAAAATCTATAGAAACTAATTTATAGACTCCTAGAACATTTAAATAACATTGTTTAACCTTTAAAATATATCATAATTTTAAAAAATCCAATGAATTCTATAATCTTAGAATAAGTGACTTCCTTTCTGGAAATCTAATGTGGTTGAAAGTATGAAACTTCTCTTTACTTGCTAGACATCTTTGGTAACTTTGATATCTCATCTTACTCCTATTATCAATCAAGTTGCTTATTATGGTTAGAAATATACAGAGTTGGTTTATTTGAAATATATATGCTTAGGATGATGAAAACAATTGACACTGAATGAAACCCTTACTGACCTGAGTGGGAATGAAGTCAGCTTATATTTTATCCTCCATTTATATGACTTTTGAAATTGCTGCTATTTCCAAGATTGTGTTGCAGTGGATTCTCAGTCAATCAATAAATGTTTATTAAGTGCCTGCTATAAGCTGGGCACTGTACTAAGCCTTAGGAATAATAAAAGATAACCTCTTGTTCTCAAGGATCTCACAGTCTAATGTGGGAGATAATATGCAAACAATTATGTACAAAATATATACAAGACAAATTGGAGATAATTAACAGAGAAAAGACACTATCATTAAGAGCCCTTGGGAAAGGCTTCTTGTAGAAAATGAGATTCTAATTGAAACTTGAAGAAAACCAGGGAAGCCAAAAAAGATATGAGGAGGGAATAAATTTCAGATATGGAAGACAGCCAGTAAAAATTTAAACTGCCCAAAGTTAAAAAATATGTCTTGTTCAAGAAATAACAAGGAAACTATCATCATTGAATCCCAGAGAATGTAAAGGAACTAATGTGAAAAAAAAACTGAAAAGGTGAGAGGTAGCAGGCTATGAAGGTCTTTGAATATCAATTATAAGAGTTTATCTTTGATCCTGGAATTACTGAATTTTATTGAGAAGCAATAGCTAAGTAGTAGATAGACTAATGTGGAAGACTTGTGACAAACCAACCAATTAGTAGACAATTTCAGCAGTCAAAAAGTATGAGAGTTCACACCATGGTGATAGCAAGAGAGAAGTTAGAAAAGAAGAAATAACAGGATTTAGCAACGTTTTGGTTACCAGAAATGAAAGAAAATGAGAAGTTGAGAATGATATGTAGGTTAAAAGCCTGGGTAACTCCAAGGTTGGAATTATCTTTCACAGTAATAAGGTCAGAAGCCAGAAAGTTTAGGGGAAAGATAATGAGTGAATAATATGAGACAATGAGTAAAGAATATGAGACAAAATTTTTAGTTGAGAGGGCAGGAGAATATTTAAGGAGAGAGGAAAAATTTGGGAAGAGACTGAGATAGTGAGTTAATAAACAAGGTATACAATAATTGCCTAGAAGCAGTGAGGGCCTAGTTGAGTTGTAAAACATAAATTTGTAATGAAACTTATCAAAATGGTTGTATAATTTTTTTCTATATTCATTCAGCAACATGTGTATAAAGAGCCAAGGTGGTAAGTGGTGGGAGCAATCCAAAGCTAAGGTTTGACAGACCATAATCAGCAAAATTATAATCAGATTGGGTTCAAGAAAGGAGTGCAGTGTAAAGTTGAATTGGTTCATCAAGGAGTCAAGCTGGGAGAAAGTGGACAGTACAAAGTAATGGCCTTGGAAAGAACTGAGAGATCAAATTACTCGATAGAGGTTACCATGAAGACAAAAGAGTTGATTTTATAAAAGAAGTCAAAGAAAGAGATGAAAAACCAGATTATGTCAGATAATGGGATTTGTGAGTTTCTTAAAAATGGGTGTGGTATATTTGTGGATGAGAGCAAGATCAAAGCTATAACATTTTTGGTTTGTGCTGAAGTGGAGTGTAAAAGTAGGTCATGAGAAATGAATAAAATGAAGAAATATGTGGTAAGGGTATTTAAGGGAATATCAATATATGCTCTGAACTCCCCTAGAATGAGGGCAGGAATTGAGGAGGAGAGAGACTGTGGCAAATCATTGAACTCATAGATGACAGAAGAAGAATATTTTGGAGATTTGTAGTCAACAGCTAGATGAGGCTAAAATCCAGATTGTAGGGCAAGAAAGAAGATAAGAGGAAGAATAGACATGACCATATATATAGACCACAAAAAGCAAAATAGATATGAGATGATGAATTAGAGGAAATGGAAGGATCAAGTGAGGATTTTTTTTTTTTTTTTTTTGGTGAAGATATGGGAGATACTGACATATTTATAGGAAGTAGTAAAGCAGTCAGACAGAATTCAAAGATAAGTGAGAAAATGAGGATGATAGAGGAGATCAAACACAGAGAGAAACATGATCATTTGTTCAGGTAAAGGGCCAATTTCTTGGCAAAGATGTACTTCCTTTTCCTGTGAAATAGGGATAAAGGAAGAAATTGTGGAATAAGAAAGCTAAGCGATGTGTATTATATTAATCTTTTTATTATACCAGTTCTAAATTTTATTTTAAGTTTCATGAGGCTAGGGGAACCATGTTTTAAATAAATTAAGTCCTAGAGAGCCTAGCAAAATATTCAGTATGCAGTAGGCCCTTTATTTTTGGAAGTGAATTGATTTACTTATATTTAAAATTCTACTTCACAAGTATAAAATGAAAGTAATATAAGCAGAATCCAATTTTTCCTATTGTATCTGGGAGTTTTAGTGGACTACAAACTAAATTCGAATTAACACTATGATATCACTGTGGAAAAATCCCAATATAATATTAACTTACATTGAGAAGAATAGTGTCCAATATGGAGGAGATAATCTCACTATATTTTACATTAGTCATAGCACACCAGTAGTATTAAGAACTATAATTAAATATAATAATGCAGAAATCTTTAATATATAATTTCTTTTTAGCAATCATTTTAATAAAGTTATTTAATATAAAATTCAATCAAAAAACCATATTAATGTCATATATGATATTTTAATAAAAGGGCAAGCATAGGCAGCTTTTTGGGCAAGATAACATTTATTAATAGGGGCATGCTATCTTTCTATAAATTGATTAATGGTTGTCTATATTAATGTCAAAGATACAAGCCATCTTATATAGGTTTGGGGCAGTCCAGAACAAAGAACAGGGTTGATGACATAATGGGACTAAAGGCGACATGATTGGCTACAGAGTTGAGACTGAGGGAACAACATGATTGGTTGGAAACTGGGTAATGGGGGATAGCTATTATTCTTCCCCTTCTCTTTTTAGACTAAGAAGTTCTCATTGTCTGAGTATAGGTGTGAAATAGTGGTTCAGACTTTCCCACATCAAACTGGACATCTTTGAAAGACACCTAGTGAAAACAAGCCCAAATTCCCTTTGTGCATTTTGAAAAGTCAAATTCCTTGAGGAAGGAGAGTTGGATTTTAAAACTTAACTCATTACATGTCATCTGAACATTGAACGAGGTTCAGAAAATGAAGAAGCATGACTTAAGCAGTTACAGGACAAAATTTGTGAATAAGAACAATAAGAAAATGATATAATGTCAATCTTAATCTTCTAAACATCATAAAAATGAATAAGAAACTTTAAGAATACTATTAGTTGGAGGAGTGTTTTAAGTAGGACACTGCTAAGCTGGAGAACATCTGGGGAAGGGGAACCAGGTTGATGAAAGATTTTAAGATGATGCCATATGTGCTGGTCATAGTTCCACATCTGGCATAATGGATGATTCAAGTCTGAAGGTTCAGATAAAACATTCTTTTAATAAAAACAGATTCAATAACCCCCAAGTAAAATTAACTCACAAAGTTGTTAAAAAAAAAAAAAAAAGGCACCTCATAAGGTCAAAGCTGCCAGCAAGGAGATTAAAAGGACTTTGGTAAAAAATAGTTGTCTGGTATCTCAGCAACTTCTCTTCCAAATTTTCCAATTTGCTATTCATCCAAAAAGCCCACATCTGGGTTCCAATAAGTTCACTTGGGGACAGTTAATTCAAACTGCTCCAGATATTTTTCACAAAGATTTGGCTTATAGCAGTACTATTTCATGCTGTAAAAGTGTAGAGGTGTTTAACTTAAGCCTAGTTTTACATGAATCTTAGGGATAGATCTTAGAAGGATTGAGAACTTGGAGAAAAAATACATTTATTATTTCTTTAACTTTTCATTTCCTTTTGTATCCTTATTTTATTTTGTTATGCATTTAAAAAGCATTATTCTGAAAAGGGATTCATAGATTTCACCTGACTACCATAAGGGTGCATGAAACCAAAATGGATTAAGAACTCCTACAGCAGAGTAACTAATTCTTTCTAGAACTTTACTGAATTTCTCTTAATTACTTCTTTAGTTATTTTTATATCATGACTTAAAAGATGATTAAAGGCGTGTTTCCTGCTGCTTGTCTCTTTAGGTCCTGCTTGACCTTTCAAGTTCTTTTTCCTGAATACTCAGACTACCAGCTATTGCAATTGCTGCTCCCAGTATTATCACTTCTAGTCTTTCTCCTGGCCTTCCATAATCTATCATCGAACTAATGTGATATTTGTCTCTCTTGATTTAATTATTCATCTTTTTCCTCTTGTCACTGACAATTTCATTGTTGAGTCTTCCTTCTTGAACTACCTCTACATCTCCAAATTCAGTTCAACTTAACAAGGAACTATGTTCTAGAGCTAGCTGCAATGCAAACACCTCTTAAATGTCACTGAAAGTTCAGCTGGCAATCATGGGAACAAACTTCCCTAAGCAAGGTGGAGAATTTAATGTTAAATGATTTTGTCATATTATTGGACTTTTTAAAAATTAAGGGAAAAATAATTTCAATTCAATAATTGACCACAGTAGATGTTCAAGGGACCGGTGTAGGAAATGGAGACACAAAGATAAAATAAATAATTGTTTAGAGCTCCAAATATTCTTCCCGGGCTATTGACTATATAGTTCAGTACTAGTGAGGTCAAGACTACAGTTTGAATTTCCAAATGGGGATGTTCACAACATTTTGTTGAAAGGTCAATGAATGTACTAAGTTTTTTGGTTTCATGAAAGTCTATCACTGGTTACAAGGGACTTTGGGATGAATAAACCAAATAAATGTGTTTCCTCTACTGGGGGAAAAAAAAAAGAAAAAAAATTAAAATTTAATTGCTATGTAATATTCAATTAGAAAGCAGCACATGTTGAAGCAGGTATAATGTAGAGCATGACTATTTACTAAAGGTTTGTACCTATGTGCACATTGTCAAGGAATCCCTTAGAAAGAAAGAGCAAAGAAGATCTTAGTTCTTAAATAAGGCTCAAAATGATTGCTTTCATATCAGTTATGCTATATAGGCAAGAAAATTACAAATTCATGCATAAAGATTTAGCCTAAATAGGGTTAAAAAAGTTGTTCTTATCTCTTGAGTACTATTAAACTCATTAAAAAGTCCACAGGAATAATGTTCTAAATATCTAATTATCTAGAGATTTCAAAATATATTTCCAACTGCTTCAGAGAAAATATAAACTTCCTTTGGCCTTACTCTATGTGCATATTAAGCATTGCTTTATATTCCTCAGTTGATAGTTAGTTTTTCCTGAAACATTGCCCCTAGAGAAATTTCTTAATGACAACCACTCCTCTAAGCACTTTATTACAACTGCTTATCAATTAATTAATGAACAGAGAAATATCTTTAATGAAGCTTCTCACCTTTTTGGGAAGGCCAAATTAGAAGCAAAAATCCCTTCTACTGTAACATAATATTTTTCTTTCTATTCCAAAAATGATACTGAAAACACCACAGTACCAAATGTATTTCCATTTACTGACAAGCCTCCACATTTTTAAAGAAAGAGTGCCCTTTGCTTCTCATTCAGTTCCTTTTTATTCCTTATGTCTTAGTAATTCAAGAGCATACTCTACGGAAGTATGAAAAAACAAACAAAGAATATTTATGAAGTAACTATTATGTGCTAGAAACTGTGCTAGGTGCTGAGGATACAAATATGTTTAATAAAATAATTTCTATTTACCAAAAGAAAATAACACTCAAAAGGGGAAAACCATAAATTCACATACATAAAATACTTACAAACAGGATAAAAATGCATAAATACAATGTCATTTAACATAATGTACTTTAAGAGGGAGGGACCTACCGGGTGACAGATCCAGAAAGTGCCTCAGTTTCATGTTAAAGGAAGAAAAGAATTCAATAAAGTGGAACAGAGAAAGGAATTCATTTTAGGCATGGTGCATAACCAGTGCAAAGACATTGACATAAAAAATAATGGGTTGTTTGTGAGGACCAGAGAAAGGACCAATTTGCCTAAAGTGCAGAGATGGTAAGAAAGTGGGGTTGAGAGAGAGAAACATTCATTGAAACTAGAAAGGTAGGTGGAGGTCAGGTTATCAAGGCATTTAAAAGTTAGAAGATTTATATTTTAATCCAGAGGCAATGGGGAGCCACTAGAGTTCATTGAGTAAAGGAAAGATATAGTCAAATTTGGATTTGAGGAAAATCACTATAGAAGCAACATGGACTACAGTAGTAAAAGAGACCTACGTCAGGGAGAGCAATGATAATGCCATTGCTATAATCCAGGCAAGAAATGATGGAGGTTTAAACTGAGGTAGCAGCTGTGTGAGCAGGGAGAAGCAGTCAGCTGCAAGAGTTGTTTTGGAGGGAAAAATAAACAATTTAACAACTGGTTGGATAGGTAGGAGTCAAGGAAAGTGTCCAGATAAAAAGCTGGGAAATCTAGGAAGCTGGAAGGGTGGTGTTTGGTACCTTTAGCAGAAAGAACTCAGAATAGAACATCATTTTGGAAATTAAAAGAGAGCAGGTAATTTTGAAGAGTAGTTTCTGTTAAGTAGTAAGGACAGACCAAATTGCGAAAGACTGAAGACTAGTGAAAGGAAAGGAAGTGGAAGCAGAAAATAAAAGATTTCTACAAAGAGTTGTCTATGAAAGGGAAGACAGATATCATACAATAGCCTAAGGGTATTGAACCCTAAAGAGTTTTTTGTTGTTGTTTGTTTGTTCTTAGGGTGGATAAGATTTGTACAGACATAAGATAATAGATTTAGAATTGTAAAGCATAAATAAACTCAACTTTTCATTTTACAAATAAGGACACTGAGGCACAGAAAAGTTAATTGCCTGATTCAGTGATGCACAGCTTTTAAGTACATGAGGCAGAATTTTTAACCCAGCTCTTCCTGATCTCAAGTCCAACTCTAGCCACTATGCCAAGTTGTTTCAAATGTTGGTTTCTCTGATACACAATGGTAAATTTGCCAAACATTTTTCAGCCTCAATTTCAACTATAAAATAGGGATACAAATTTCTGTAGTATTGTTTCAAAATGGCTTTGCAAAAAACACTAAATCAGTATTAGCTAATACAAAGCACTATACTTATAGAGAATTTCCCTGTCCATTGTCTAATTGGAATTTCACAAAAATCCTTGGAGATAGATAATAAAAGTATAGTATTATCTCAACATTAATTGATGGATTACTCTTAAACATAAATGACATTTGTATAATATGTTCAAAGATCATCATGTGTCCTTGTGCCCAGGGATATTCTCTGCTAACTGCTAGGAAGGATATGTTCCCCATTCCTACAAAAAGAACAGAGCCTTTTTAATTACTTTAAAAGAAATTTTACTGTAAAATACTATAGGAGAACTATACAGAAAGCATTTGGAATAAAACACCATGTTACCAGAGTCACAAAGAGGCAAAGTGTATCATAATTATTTCATCCTAGGTTTCTAGACTATAATCAGAAAGGAGAACCATATATACTAAGTCCATGTAATTAAAAGTAATGGAATTGTCTGGAATTTTGACATAGGTTGATAGATTTATATAGAAAATCTTTCTGATAAGCAACTTAGGATAAATGATGTTTTTTTTTCTAAAAATAAAGTTAAAATAATGCCATTTTCTGCTTGCCATCATTGAGTAAATAGTCTGTTTAATTCTCTTTTATATTTAGTTTATAAAGTTTAATATGTAAACAATATAATTAATTATTAAAAACATAAGTTACTTTCATCATTGCTAAACCAGCATTAAAATAAAATGGAAAGTTATCCATCGTCTGGGATATTTATTTCTCTTTTTTGATTGATGCTCTTTACAAGAAGTTGGTGGTCAACAGTAGTAAGTATACTGAAAGCAATTATGACCAATGACTTCCTTTAAAACATGTCTGAAAGTTTATTCCTGGTAGTAATTGCAATTTAACTCAACAAATATTTGTCAAGGGCCACTATATGCTTGGTGCTGGAGAAGCAAAAGTGAAACATTACATCATCGCTTCCTTTAAGAAGTTTATATTTCAGTAGGAGTATTAGGCATATTCACAAGTAACTATAATGTAAGTTAAAATAATACTGCTCATAGAGAATTTTTACACTTGAGATCTATGATCCTATGATTTAAATGTAAGAGTAAAGCAAATGGAGAACATAACAGTTTAAGGGATAGGACAAATGAGAGGAAAATAGAATATAATTTTAGAAAGCCGTTGGAAAAATGCTTAGTGCTAGACCTGAAAGTAAGAACAACATAAGTTCATTGATTACTCTGGGCAAATCACTTAAGATTTGATGCCTTAGTTTGTGGTTTGAGAATTAATATGACATAGAAGCCAAAAAGGACAAGTTATCAATCAAATAGGAGTAGGTCCACAATGACATATACTACAAAGAAATTAAGAGAACAAAAGATAGAAAAGAAACATTTGGATTTGGAAAGATTCAGAACGTTCATGTGTCTGAAAAATGAAAGCCAGACCTCTATATATTAAGGAATTGGTGTTAAGTAAAAAAGTAGAGATAGTGAAAATAGATAATTTTTTTCTTGAATTTTGGAAATGATAGAAGAGGAAGACAAGATTATAGCTGGAGATGGCTGAGTAAAAAGAGCCAATTCAAATGGAGATATTGAACACAGAGATAGATTAATCAATGAAAAATGATATATATGTATTGAACTTTGAAGTTATGTACATTTTTTCTGTCTTGCTAATCTAAGGCCTAACTGTGCACTCCCATTTCTTCCTACACACAATTTGAGATTTAATTACTTACATACATACACATAGATGCAAAACAATGTACATGTATGCATATGCTTTCCTTTAAAAGAAAGAAACATTACAATTTTCCTTAATCTGATATATTTGTTTTAAAATTCATCCTTACCTTCTATGGTATAGTAAAGGTAAAACAAAGAAACAAAAATGAATTTTGAATAAAAGGAAGACCTTATTTTAGCTTTTTGAATTTGGCCCTTCACTTAAAGTTCTCTGTTTCCTAATATATTCATTTGTAAAAAATAATTGAAATGATCTATATGCTTGTCATAGTTATTTTATGTTATTTTAATATATATTAAACAATTTTGTAGCATTTAAAATAGTAATAGGACTACTAGTTTTAAAAATTGTTCAAATTTATGACCACTTTTGCGATATCATTTATGTAATCTCTTTCATTCTTGCATATTAGAGAGAGAAATTAATTGACACAGCTTAAACATCTTTTTTTTTTTAAATAGGGAAAGAATTAATTCTTATTCAATCAGATACAATCATATCTTTCAGTGTATTCTCCTTTTATGTTTATATGTTTTTTCTTTTCATTTTTTCTCTTTTTTTTTGTCTGTTGCTTTTCTTTTCAACTCATTTCTTTTTCTTTTCTTTTTCTTTTTTTTTTTTTTAGTACAAGAAAGGCTCTTGTGCTTGTTTGTTTCCTCAATTCATATCTAGATAAAGCCATCGAATCAACCACTATTAGATCCATTTATATTTATGAACTATTTAAAAATTGTTCCATTGGGTAACTCACCCATGGTGAATACAAATTTGAAATCAAAAGTAGAGATATAACTAGGGTGAGTAGTAGAAGAAGGGTTTTACCTCACAGCATTGAATTTAGAAGGCTCTTGAATTCCTTTAGTGTTTATAAACAACAGAGATTAGCACCTAGTTACCCAGAGGATTATAATATCATATTAAAATGGGAGGCTGCCAGATAGTTGTCAAGGGTTAGCTCTTCTGCTACTCCACTTTGCTTTACTCCTTGTCTATCTGGAAGCCTTCCCAGTAGTGGTCTTTTGCTGGTATCTGAATATCTTTGTCTCTCTTTGTCTATGCTATTCTCCATTAAACTGAAAATAACTATGCACCTTGCCAAGATCATGATTTATATCACTTTTCTTGGGAACAAAAATTCGTATAGTTCTGTAGATCCATTTATCATGGATCCTCATTTAAGCATAACCCTGGGTTTCTGTATTAGGTTCAGGTCTGATAACATATATTTTTTTAAGACGATAAGTTCAAGTAAAAGTTTTCTTTAAAGAAGCAATCTCAATAAACTTTGGATAGAAAATGCCATCTGCATCCAGAAAAAGAATTGTGGAGATTCAATGTAAATGCTATGTTGTTATTGTTGTTTGTTTTTTCTCTCATGGTTTTTTCCCTCTTGTTTTCATTTTTCTCTCCCAACATAATTCATAATGTGTATTAAAATTAATATGCATATATAATCAGAAAAAATAAAACAATTTAAAAAAGAATAATTATGCAGCATATGAATACACACAAACACATGAACAGCCTCTCAATCCATTGTTAAACACACATGTAAACACATATACGTGCATAAATACATACGAAGGAATTAAGGAAATTGGGACATCAGGTGGTTATTGTGAGAATTGAATTTACCACATAGACTCTCTCTTGTGACTCAATTCTAGATCTATGTTAGTTTTTATTCAATTTTGGGCTTTGTCCAACTTCAGTCTTTGAGAAAACCTATCAATATGAGAATTGAGAGAAAATCTTAATACATTAAAATTAGCCCTGCATAACTCCAAAACTAGAGCACCTTGTTACAGAGAGACCCTTAATGATAAGGACCTAGATTATGAAGACCAGAAATCTGGTCAGATCCAGTGATTAATGAAAGTGGTTTTCCCATAATTCTTTGTCTCAAGGAACACATATACTTTATCTGAAAATTGGCCCTGTATTGATCAATCAGTTATTGTTTTTATGTTCTCTTGATTACTTACAGATAATTGGGGAGTGGATCACCTCGCCTTCTGAATTAAGGAAAGTATAACTGTTCCCACTCTTCCCCTCCCAATTTGCAAATTCCCTAATCTTTCATTCAATTAAAAATCACATTGCTTGATATTGTATAGTTTCCTTCTAAGTAATTAACCTCATTTGATTAATTGTTTTTAATATATAAAAGTCTGAGTCTCTCTGTCTTCAGGATTCAGTCTTAAACTGAAGGAACATGATCCTATTTGGTTAGGCAATTGGCTTAAAGCATTATTTAATAAAGAGATAGATTCAGAAGATCAAAACTTTGCTTTCCTTAGTCATTTTATCTTTCATCTCTCTCACACACACACACACACACACACACACACACACATATCTATTATATACCTATATATAATGTGTGTATGCACATATATGTATTGCCTATTTGTCTGTTTACAAGTCCCTTCTAATGGATTCCCATGGAGGCTTTGATTTGAAGAAGGGAACTAAAGATAATTACACTATCATTACACCATTGCTCCATGCATTAGCAAAGATCCTTGCATCTCTTTTCTCTTTTTCCTCTTTTCTTTTGTGTTGTCATCAGTTCATTTATTTCCAATTCTATGTGACTCCTTTTGGGGTTTTCTTGGCAACATCAAGGAAATGGTTTGTCATTTCCTTCTCCAGCTCATTTTACAGGTGAAAAAATTGAGGTGAACAGGGTTAAATGACTTGTTTAGAATTAAACAGCTAGTAAATGGGACTGAGTGGATGAAGTATTTCTCAGTCCCAGAACTTTGAGTCTTTGGGGAGGTCATTTGTTCTTTGGAGGAATGAACTTTGAACCTGAGATATAGGTTGTTGCAGGAAGTGACATGATTTGTGGGAGGCAGCCAGCATTAGTGATCATTGGTCAAGTATGGTTACATCCTGTTAGTCTATCCAATGAGAAGGTGTGTCTTTTGCTTTTAAATTCTAAATAAGCCAGAAGCTGGCTGGAGTTCCAAGAGCACATGGTGGGAGTTTGGGAAAGCTCCCAGGTATGTGTCTGGACCTCTCCTTGCAGGGAATAAATAAATGTTTATCTTTGTACCTGATGATGTCTCTGATTAGTTAATTGGATTGGGAAGGGGGTCTTGCACCCCACTGGTCTCACACAGTTTATGGGGGCTTGTCCGGGATCTGGCTTCCCAGAGAGATGCTCGTGGGCCCCTGATTCAAAATGGGCACCAATTTGGGTTCTTCAATCGACCTTGAGATCAGACTCTCAGCTTCCCTCTCTGTGAAGAATGGGCCTAGGGAGATGAGACAGTCAGGTACAAACAGAAGACATGCAAGTCTTCGAAGATGAAGCCTGGATAAAGAAAGTCAGGCAACTTATGCATATGTAATCCTAGAGGCACTATCTGTTAATGTGCCCTTGAACTATTCTTGTGGGCCCTGGGATCATCAAGCCTTGAATGATCCAGATTAAGGGGTTCTGTTAATAGCACAGGATAGGAGCATTCTATGGTTGGCTAGGAAGGTAGGCAACTCCTTTTTACCCTGATCTGCCAAGAGACCCTGGAGAAGTTCCGCTCGGCATTTGCTGGAAACCAGTGAGATGAGATTGGATGCTCTGAGAGAGAGCAGTCCAATTCAAATCTTTGAAGCAAAAAACAAAAAAAAAGGAAAAAAAGTTCACTTGGGTATTTTGTTGTATTTTTATGTGGGAAGGTGAGAAGAGATGGTCTCTTCCATGTGATTTTTTTGTATATATGTGTTTTTGTGCAGAATGTCTGTCATGTTTGTTTTGTGAGCTAGAATTTGTTAGGAAAAAAAGAGAAAGAGACTCCTTTAGGCTTCAACTCTGGTCAAAATTGGAACTTTAGGAAAATCCATCGGGAATAATGGTTAGGGAATTTGGCTATTGGTCATTTCAAAATTCCAAAGCAATTCAATTAAATTGGGGAGGATTGTGAAGAGAGAGTGAAGATGATAGTTTCTTCCTTTTCCTTCCCTCGTGTCCTAACTGCTGCAGGGCCAGGGGGAGAGAAAGAAACTAGAAACTATGCTATTTAGTGAAATTCATTATTTTAAATATGATAGCAAAAGCAGTTTTATATTATTGGGAATTTAAAGCTGTATTTGATTGGATTTTAAGTTAAAATATAGGTTATTAAAAGAAAATGCTGGTAGCTTTCCTTAGGGGAGGTTGTGTTTGTATTTCCCTACTTAGATGGTATGTTGCTTTCTAGAAGTATTGGGTAATTTGTAAACTATGAGTTATGCCTTAAAAATTTTGTCAGCTCTGTTGGGTATGTGTAAGTTTTATGACATTTGGTTCAAAGTTATTTGCCAATCTTAGAAGTTTAAAGTTTAAAAAAAAAGTGATTTAAAGACAAGAGGCAAGAGAGATTGATTTGCAAAAGCAATTAATAGTTTAAATGAAGCATCTAGTATTGGTTTGGGAGTGTTTAAGGTATGCTGGAGAAGGTTTGATTAGGTAGGCTGTGGGAGGAGAGAGAGAGAGATGGGACAGAAAGAGATGAATGAGTGAAGAGAAGAGTGAGTGAGAGAAGGAAGGAGAGAGAGAGAGGAAAAGAGCTTTCCAGAAGTGGGTAACAAAAAGGTACAAATCCCTAGTGAATTTGCCATTTGCCATGGGAAAGGAGCTATCTCATGAGGTTGGGGCCTGTCTTAAGCTGGCCGATTGGATCCTGGGGGAAGTGGCACCCTAAAAAGATTAGCTGTGATAAATTGGGATTGGGAAGCATGGTGGAATGGGGGGAAGGGTGACCACATGGAAAGGGACCTTGTCAGATGATCTAATCCCCTCCCCCATTAATTGCTTCTACTGTTTAAAGGAACAAGGAATAGTCTACATTTATATGGTCTTAGTAAGAAGTTTGTTGGAACTTTGCAAGTTTTCTAAAAGCAATTTATTTCTACTAAGATATCCTATCTGTCTAAAGCAAATTATTTAATGTTTATTTAAGTGCATATTAGTCTCCTTGTTTAAGGAATATGATAAAGAAAAAAAAATAAAGCTAGAGCAGGATTTTAATCTGATCTGATAATTTGATAGGGTTATTTCCAAAAATTTAATTTTTTTTTTCTTTTTAGAATAAAGAGAATATTAATGTTAAATCTGAAAGTTTCTTTTATGTGGAAACAGGATGGACAATATGCAATTTAGAATTTTTTTTTTCTGTATTGGGTATTTTAAAAGCAAAATGGTCTGTGTAATAGTGAACTTAGAACCATCTACTTAGATATGAAAGCTAAGCTATATAAGCTATGTAAACTCTTACTATGATTCTGGAGAGCTAGATTCATCTGAGCTTTGATTAATGATAATTGCTGTAGGAGATAAAATCTTTTAGGATTGCTGATATTTATTTGGAGTTTTGAATTCAGGCATGACTGTCTGCATAGATCATCCAAACTCCCCTATTTGAAAGGAATATGCCACAAGCTGCTAAAGAAGAAGCTGTTACAGGTGGAAGGTAAAATTTGGGAATGAATTAGGACGATCTGGATCTCTTGCTGAAGATAGGATCCTTCTGATTCAATTTCCCAGTGATATTCTTCTGAATGAGAACCCACATGATTATTCTTGAGTCTGGTTTTAAGGAGGAATGGTTAAAAATTAGGACGGTTACCTGAAATAAAACTGACTTAATTAAATCGTGTCCCTGATTTTTCCTCTTACAGCAAATGTCTGTAATCAGAGCAAGTGGTCAGTGAGATTTACAAGTATGTAGTTATTTTAATTTGCAGCCCAGCCCTGGAAGACTTTTTGGTTGCTGCTATTATATCTTTTAACTCTTTTACTTCCTGGGGCTAGAGTTTCTTTATCTTGAGGCTTACTTTGCATAAGTACTTGGGGCCATTCTCATTTTGCCTTTTGTTCTTTGAGAGAAAGCTGGGAATCTCATCATTCCCTGATTAGTTCATTGGATTGGGAAGGGGATCTTGCACCCACCAGTCCCACACACTAGCAAATGTTTGAGTCCAGGACCAGTATTCTAACTCCTGAACCTCCTATCTGCTCCTTTTTTTCCTAGAGATTCTCAAAAACTTTCACTGAAAGGAGGAAAACTGAAGCCTCCAGTTCTAGTCTCATGTTAATTTCCTCTTTTCAAAGACTACTAAGAAATAAAACTTCTAGGGTTTTTAAGTCAGATTAAGTCTGTGGGCTGTTACATAAGTATGACACCACACTTTCCACTCTGTTTTCCTGATGCTTATTGATAGCATTTTTCTTAAAATTCATTTCTTTTGTTTCTTTTTTGTCTTTTTAAAAAAATATAATAGCTAAATAATCTCTGAAGTTGCTTCTTGATTCTATTATTTTTTATTAGACTTTTTTTCTTAAGCTATATATCATATTTAATACTATGGGATAGACAGGCAGGTAGATATATCACTAAACATACATATATACATCCTCAAATACTCACACAGACCTGTGACAATACTGAAAAATAAGGCTAGGGAGGAACTATTACGCTAATATCTTTTATAACATCTATGTGATCTGTCTGTCTTTCTATCTAAGTATGATTTATCTATCTTTGCTGTAATTTTCTCTTTTTCTTTATCTTCAATTTTATATTTGAATTGGAAATATTTATTTTTACTACATCTTAAAACTTCTTATTTGTTTCTTTGAATGACAGTATAAACCTTTATAATAGAATTTATATTATTTTGCAAAAAAGATTTTTTCTGTTGTCTACTTTTTTAAAATACAAGATAATTTAATGACCATTAATTTTAGTTGTCTGAGTGCTAAAAAAAGATAGACAACATTTCAAATTTATCTTTGTATTTCTTGCAGGATAAACTTTTCTCATAAACATAGTGATGTTTAAATCAATTAATTTTAATTATTCTATTTTAAAAATAAGTGTTAGCAAAGAATTCTTCATGGAAACAAATGGGATTCAATCAGTAACAAATATTCCATTGAAATGAATGGGATTTAATAGCTAGTTCATCCCTATTGGAATGAATGGCATTCATAGATCATACATCATAGTAGTTAGAGAAGGAAAAGGCCTATTAGATCACTAAGACTCTGCTCCTGCCTTGGTGGAATATAGTCCCCAAGCAGAGGACAGAACACTTGATCTTAGCCAAAAGGCCAAGAACAAAAGCTTTTGTAATTTATTGCAATTAAAATGAATGGGATTCAATCTAACACATTTATGAGGATGCGATAGCTATCGAATCACATTCATTTCAGTGGGGTGTGTTAGTCATCCAATTCTATTCATTTCCATGGGGATCCATTATTTATTGAATCACATTTATTTAAATGGGGATTCATTAGCTAAAAAATCTAATTAGTTTCCATGTGCATGCATTAGCTATCATGTCATCCTTCCTTTCAAAGACAATTCACTAGTTATCAAATCCTATGCATTTATGTGTGGATTGGATACCAGAGTTTGAAAAAGCAGTTACTCTTAATTAAATGGTAGCAATAAACTGTTGTCATTATTATAGTAGTGTATATTTTATTTTTCTAAATTTCCAAAGAATTAGTCATACCATGTACACACTGCCTAAATGAAATGGCCAATATAACAATAAATCAATTAATCTGGCAGGTGTATACAAACACAATGTCATTTTTAAATCATAGAAGAGATAGAATTACCCTCCAAATGTCATTACATTCTTGGAAATAAATTCCTGCTCCCCCCCAAAAAAGCCCACTTATTTGTTGAGTATATTAAATGCGACTTATAGATCCAAAAATCCAAGAAGAAAACAAAACAAAACAAAACAAAAACCTATAAACCTATTTGGAAAATTATGAGAATTGCATTTTTCAATTAAGGTCATACATAGTGAGGTGTTCTTCCAAGAAGAAAAAAAAAACAAATAAGCTATCAACTTATTTGGAAAATTATGAGAACTGCATTTTTCAATTAAGGTCATACACAGAGAGATATTTCAAGAAGAAAACAAAACAATATAAAAACCTATAAACCTATTTTGAAAATTATAAGAACTGTATTTGTTGCATATCCTTTGATTCAGCAGTGTTTCTACTGGGCTTATACCCCAAAGAGATACTAAAGAAGGGAAAGGGTCCTGTATGTGCCAAAATGTTTGTGGCAGCCCTGTTTGTAGTGGCTAGAAGCTGGAAAATGAATGGATGCCCATCAATTGGAGAATGGTTGAGTAAAGTGTGGTATATGAACGTTATGGAATATTATTGTTCTGTAAGGAATGACCAGCAGGATGAATACAGAGAGGACTGGCGAGACTTACATAAACTGATGCTAAGTGAAATGAGCAGAACCAGGAGATCATTATATACCTCAACAATGATACTGTTTGAGGATGTATTCTGATGGAAGTGGGTCTCTTCGATAAAGAGACCTAATTCAGTTTCAATTGATCAAAGATGGGCAGAAACAGCTACCCCAAAGAAAGAACACTGGGAGATGAATATAAAGTGCTTGCATTTTTGTTTTTCTTTCCGGGTTATTTTTACCTTCTGAATTCAATTCTCCCTGTGCAACAAGAAAACTGTTCGGTTCTGCACACGTATATTATATCCAGGATATACTGTAACCTATTCAACATGTAAAGGACTGCTTGCCATCTGGGGGAGGGGGGTGGAGGGAGGGAGGTGGAAAATTGGAACAGAAGTGAATGCAAGGGATAATGTTGTAAAAAATTACTCTGGCATGAGTTCTATCAATAGAAAGTTATTAAAAAAAAAAAAAGAACTGTATTTGTCAATTAAGTTCATACACAGAGAGATCCTCCAATTGAGTATTCTGTATGGCACAAGGACCCTGGAGGGATGAACTCCACTTGCTGAGTTTGCTTCCAACTTCTTAATGATCAAAAACTAATTTTTTTTTTTTTTAAAGAAAAATAAGAACTTGCTTATACCAGGTTTACACAGCACCAAGTAAAAATAGGTTGACAATTATCCAGGAGTAAGGTAGTGTAAAGAACTAATTTGGATACTTTAGGCCAAAATACTCATTTCCTTCAATTAGCTATGTTGATGCCTGAATTCTACAGATAATTACCTCATTCCTATCTTAAAAAAAAAAAACAAAAAAAAAAAAAAAAAAACTCATTCAAATTATGCATTGAATCCATCCTGTTGCATTTATAACTCTTGCAAGGATCATAGTATATAGCTCAATAAGATTAGATGACATGAGTGATATTTTAAGACTATATTAACCTAATTGACCTTGTGGATAATCACTAGTACTCATAATTAAAGGGAGGAGTTTAAGGTGCATACTTCATTTTATACTGGCATTTTATGAAGAATGTGTGTTGTCTTAAGAGAAATAGCTTCAAAGATGAAGCATTATTCACCAGCAGTGTAAACAGTTTAATTCCTGAAGGCTTTTTTCCTTCTATGGTGGGTTTCTTTTCAAACTCAGAAGTACCAAGAATAGCAATTAGTAAAAATGGCCACACAAGAGCATGGTCTCTGTAGACAGAGGTCATTTGGTTCAAATCCAACTATGGATTTAACACACTGACCCTCAGTTTTCTCATCTGTAAAATGAAGAAGTTGAATAAATGTACTCTAAAATTCTTTCAAGTTTTCTATATATGACTCTATGATCTTAAGGCAGAAATATAGAGTTTTGTTGCTATTTTCCTTCTCAATAGGAGATGAGATCAATTATATTTTAAAGAAATACTGTATCATGAAGTAATCTATTAATTTATTTAATCTATAGATAAATATTTGCCAATACATTTATCTAATCACAACAAAATAAAAGTATAGAATAAAAGCAGTTAGTGAAGTTAAAATTTCTTGAGTTAAAATTTGGACCCTGACAGTAGCTGTGTGACCATGGGCAATTCACTTAAACTCAGTTTCCTCATCTATAAAATGATCTAAAGAAAATCATAAACCACTCATTATATGTGGTTTGCAAAGAGTCTGATAAGACTAAAAAAAAGACTGAATTATGAAAATTTAAATAGAAAAAATGCATTCAAATAAAAGAGAATTATTTAAAGATCAGTGAAGAAAAGTTCTACTAATATACAACTTTACTGATATTTTAAGCTATTCCAACAAATATCCATTTTAGAGTTGCTCTGTCTACTAATACCTTTTTGCATTTGTGTTTTTACTACCTCACTCCCTATGAGCATATTTTGGAGAGGAAAGATCACAGTAGATAAAGCACTGGTTTTGGAGGCACAAGACCTATGTCCATTACTTAATTTTTTTCTGTGATCTTGATCTAGTCTTGTTCTCTGAATCTCTGTAAAAATCCTCTGTAAAAGAAGGGAAGTAGACTAGGTGAACTGAGTCTAAGCTGCAATCTATATTCAAATTGGTTATATAATGTAAAGCCATTATAAAAATAACTTTTGTTTATGAATCACTTGGCCCTATCAGTATCTTTGCTCTGTTTCTCTTTACCCATCACTCTGCCACTTTCATCCTCCACTCTATCCTAACCCTAACCCTAATCTTTCTTGCCATAATAGTCACAAGCCAGAAATAAATTGGCATAAAAAATATAGTAGGCTAAGGAAAGGGGGCTAAAGTTAGGGCAAAATGGAAACATGACTTAGATAGAGAATTTCATAAAAAATTTAGAAGAACATAGAACATATTACTATCAGACTTATGGATAAGCAAACAATTTATGAATAAACGAGATAGAAAGCAAAGGTAGGTGTAAGATGAATGCTTTTTGATTATATTAAATAAAAAAAAAGTTTTGTATGAATAAAACAAATGTAGCCAAGAATACAAGGTAAGCAGAAAATTGAAGAAAACATTTTATAGAAAGTTTCTCAGATAAAGTTCTCATCTCAAATATATAAACTTTAACAAATCTATAAGAATATGAGTCATTCCTCAATGAATTTGGAATTGGAATTACAATATCAAGGGATGAAGGTCTTCTTGACTTAATTACCATCTCAACTGGACAGGTCATTTAACTCCTGAATACTTTCATGAGATTTTTAAGTCACAGCAGAGCAGGTAAGCAGCACTAAGGTTGATTGGGATCTATTTGTGCTCTGTGAACAACCTAGGTTATTCCTTCAGAAAACCTTTTGGTGTAGACATAATATAAATAGCCCATTTAGATTTAGGAGGAATGTACTCTGAAGCACTATCCTTTGCTAGATAAAGGTATGGTAGAGTAATCTTTTAAGAAAGTAGATTCCAAAGTGGAAGCTGGAGCCCAATCCCATTACTTATTCATACTTATTAATACCCTATTATTGCCATCTTTCTAGTCACTCATTCTCAATCTCTCCTCCCAATTTTCCTCACCCAGAACATATCCAATCAATTGAACATTCTTGTTGTTTCTACTTCCACATCTCCTGAATTCATGGCCTTCTGTTTAATCATTCTGCCACAATCCTGTTTTAAACTCTCAACTTCTTTTACTTAAGGTACTAGAACTGGTTTGGATTATTTCATTGTTGAAGAGAGCCATGTCCATCAGAATTGATCATCCATTAGTCTTGTTGTTGCCGTGTATAATGATCTCCTGGTTCTGCTCATTTCACTTATTATCAGTTCATGTAAGTCTCTCCAAACCGCTCTGAAATCATCCTGCTGGTCATTTCTTACTGAACAATAATATTCCATAACATTCATATACCACAATTTATTCAGCCATTCTCTAATTGATGGACATCCACTCAGTTTCCAGTTTCTGGCCACTACAAAGAGGGCTGCCACAAACATTTTGGCACAAAAAGGTCCCTTTCCCTTCTTTAAGATCTCTTTGGGATATAAGCCCAGTAGTAACACTGCTGGATCAAAGGGTATGCACAGTGTGATAAATTTTTGAGCATAGTTCCAAATTGCTCTCCAGAATGGTTGGATCCGTTCACAACTCCACCTACCTTGTTGGTGTATCTATGTATCCATGTCTCAGGTTTCCCGCATCCCCTCCAACATTCATTATTATTTTTTCCTGTCACCTTAGTCAATCTGACAGGTGTGTAGTGGTATCTCAGAGTTGTCTTAATTTACATTTCTCTGATCAATAATGATTTGGAGCATCTTTTCATACGGTGTCTATGATTCTAAGAAGAAAAAAAAATCTTCTTGACCTTTCCAATTGATTCAACTTCAATTTATTTGTTTTTCCCCTTACTATTAGATTATGTAAAAAGTCAGCTATACATGTTGTTTCCATTTTGTGAAGGATTATTTATTTGTCAAAATTGACTTCTCCCATCACTATTCTATTGAAATTGTTTGTTAAAAAGCTACCACTGACTTCCTAATGACCTATTAATTAATGACCTCATATCTTTGAGCAAAATTTCTCTAATCAACCTTTGACATTGTTGACTGTCTGTTGACTATCCTGTACTAACAAATATTTTCTCCTTCCTTAACTTCAGAAACATCAAGTATTTTTTCTCATTAAAAGACTTGTTTTCCTATTACTCTCTTGAATCCTTTATTAAAAACTTTCAATAAAATCTGTTCCTAAGTCTCTTCTGCTCTCTCCATACTTTCTCATAGAGCAAAATCATTCTAATGACTTCAATTAAAACTTCTTTACAGATGACGTCTGAATTTTTTGCTGAGGCAATTGGGGTTAAATTACTTGCCCAAAGTCACACAGCTAAGTGTTTGAGGCCAAATTTGAATCAGGTCCTCCTGGCTTCAGGGCTGGTGCTTTAAACACTGTACTATCTTGCTGTCCCAACTTTTGAATTTTTAAGTAAAATGTAAGCTTTTTTTAAAGGGAAGGTATTGTCACATGAAAATGTGACATGTATCTTAAAAACTTATGCAAAATACAATTTTGTGGAATTTAATTAGACTGAATGTTTACATGCATGTATCAGAGATAGGGGGAGTATCTTGTAGTAACTTTTGTGTACTGGAAAGATATGGAAATCAAGAAAACTACTGGTTGTAATTCCAACACTGACACTAAGCACATCTTTGTTAAGGCATCAAATCTGAATTTGTCTGAGTCTTATTTTCCTCATCATTCATATTATAAAATTGGAACTAAATGATCAATTAGCATCTTTTCGATGCTGTTGTTCTATGGTTCTAAAATATTCTAAGATAACAAAGTGTTCTAGGTGCAATAGTCCTTTCACTCTGAATTTCAGCCTACTCTCTCAATTCACTTTAGGAAAAGCAAGAAGAAAAACAATTATACTTAGGAGGTAATTTCAGAGTTCAGAGTCAAGTGATGGTAAGGTCTAAGAAGTGTGACCACCTTGAAAAATGTCAAGTTCATTTACCCAATGAATATTTTTCTAATCTTGAAACCTATAATTACTTCTTATAGAATGGATCACAGACTAGCAGACAGAGAAATTGATTAGGCTGTGCATTCATCTCATCCTTCTGGAATTATTTAAATAGTCTCTGAGTCATAGTTCCTTCTGGTGTCTTATTTTTTTTTACCTGAAGATGGCCTATTGTCTCTATGTTTTATGTATATAAATGAATAAACAAAATTCAAGCTTTTTTGATAGTAGGGAATAACTTATTCTTTTTATTCATATAGGAACAACAACAATAATAGCTATTGTTTAAATAGTATTTTTAGATTTGCAAAGTGCTTTGCAAGTATTATCTCACGTTATCCTCACAAAAATCTGTCAGATTCAGCCAAATATTTTCCCTGTTTTGCAGATGAGGAAATAGAGGCTGAGAGAATCAAATAACTTGTTCAGGATGCACAGAGTAAGTAAGTTTCTCTGATTATATTTAAATTTAAGTCTTCCTGACACCAGATTTGGCTGGTTTTAGTGAAACACTTAACTGCCCAGTTTTCTCTAGCACAATGCCTAGAAAATAAGTGTTTAAATATTGTTGATTAAGTGATGCACGAGTGGATGATGAAGAATGAAGATGAAGGATGCAGGATTTGAGGTTAAAAAATGGTGATGGGGGAGAAAGGAACTCATAAACTAAAAGTTGACATCATGTCCTTGGTATTGATAGATATTTTCAAAAAGAATTGGAGGAGGCTGCTATCACTGAATGGAAAGTACCTAAAAAGAGAATAGGTTATATTGAGTGATGGTAGTTTAAAAAAACAAAACAAAAAACAAAAAAAAAAACAAAAACAAAAAAAAAACCAACTCCTGGAAAGAATCATGGGAAGCAAGAATTATTCCTATTCTTCCTCTGCTATAAAGTGTGGGACATGAAAGAAGATATGATCAAATCTGGACAGAGTTTGGAGAGATGTCATATGCGCTAGGAGGCACAGGTTTCAGTTTGTTATCAATTATCGGTGGGGTGGGGAGGACACATAGACAGAAACAGGAAGAATAATAAGACCATTATGGCATCAAAAGTATTTAAGACTCATATTTAGCCAGTGTATGACTGGCATATTCAAAGTTGATTGAATTTATGTTGACTATTGATTGGTACATTTATAAAGGAATCCCGTTCCATCCATTTAGTTCATTATTACATCCCACAGACTTTAACCATTCTGAACCAGTCTTCAATTCTGGGGAGGCCTGTTTTGTTGAGACTATTGTATAAACTGTTTCTTCACTGAGAACCAGATTTTGTTGTTGTTGTTGGGGAAAACATGCAGTCTCTATTCTTTTCCCACTAGATCTACTTTTATGCCGTCAACAAACTCTATAGCTAGATCAACTCAATATGAGTTTCATTTTCAGCAACCTGAAATCTAGGATCAGATTGATAGCATGCTAGGATTTATAACTGAATTTTTTAGGTCTGAGTCTCTTAGTTCCTCTCAGCCATGGTTCAAAGCATGTGTATCTAGGTCTTTCAGTAATGATCTTAAAATATAAGAAATGAAAAAAATATATAAGGAATGAAGGGGGGAGTATTCTGAACCCAGCAAGGGAAAGAAATTTTTATACCTTTTCCCTCAATTTTACCTTACTAAATCAATAGATCAAATATATAGTTATCAGGCATTTACTGTTTGCTCAGTGTTATGCTAGGTATTATAAAGGAAAATACATATATATAAGTTATACCTAGCCTCAAGTAGCTCACAATTTAATCAATTAGAAAAGATTAACACTTGAAACAGAAAATCACACACACACACACACACAAAACAAACAAAAAATAGATATGCTGGAAGTGCAAAGTCATTTAGGTTCAGTGGAATTATTGTTCATGAAAGGGAAAGAATTGTAGACAATATTGGAATAGCAGTAAAAGCTTCAAAGAGAATTTAAGTTAAAGTTTGGCTTTGAAATATCAGTAGAATCTGGACAGAAATAGAAGGTGGAGGCTTCAGAATGGATTACAAAATGGAGTGTGAAATGGTGGAATATGTAAGGGGCAATGAAAAGATGGAACTTATTAGGTTAGAAGATTAATGTTGTAGGAAATAACATTATAAAGTAGTCATAATATGAAGGAATTGAAAATATAGAAAAGATTCTCTTACTATTGGTCCCTATTGTAAACTCTTAATAAAATATATTTGTATAGCACTTCAAGGTTTGCCAAGTGCTTTACTGATGTTATTCTTTTTGATCATCTGAACAACAGTGAGGTAAGATGTTATTATTTCTGTTTATAGATGAAGAAACTGAGGCTGTTAGGCATAGATTTGCTCAAAATCAGAGATAGTAAGAATTTGAGACAAGTTTAAAATTCAGTTGTTCCACATAAAAAGTCCAATGTTCTGGCCTATACTGGTTTTTAATGGAAGAGAAAAAATGATATGATTTTGGTGATCTTTTAGGAACTTTGCAGGCAAAGAAGAAGAATTGAAAAAAGGGAAGGATTAATTTCAGGGATATTAATTTAATTCAAGTATTTTGTCCAGAGAATTAACTCAGATCATAATACTGAAAAGGCACTTAAAAAAAAAAGAAGAAGAAGAAATGAATTTGAGAATATATTTCAAAAGCAGAATAGACAGGTGGTGGAAACATTGTCTCTCCTATTTCCTTCACACCCTACATTCAATGATAATTCCATATTTTCTAGTTTGGGAGACTGGGATAATGGTTATGTCTTTGAAGAAATATCCCCTTTCTATAAGTTATTGTAGGTTTTATTGTAACTTGTTTTTATTGTAGATGAAAAGATCATCTCATATATATGTAAATGTAGGTTTAAGTATGCTAATGTCTGGACTAATTGACAAGTAAGAGGACAGAGAGGTCAAGAAATGTGAATATGACCTCTCTACCATCCATGCAATCTGGTATCCAGGGAGGGATAACCAGCAAAGGAGGATGTGCAGAGAAACTACAAGATCAAAAAGCAGGATGATTTGATACCAGTTGAAGGGCTACAAGGCCATTAAGTACAGGAGTGAGAGGAGGGTAAAACCCTCAAGTAAAAACTAGTTCAGAAAGATGTCTATCAATAGGACACAATGTGAATATCATTATTTAGCATTTTTGGGGAAATGAGAAAAGCATTCCAGCCTGAATCTGAATATGTAATTTGAAGAAGCTAACCAGAAATGATCTTGCTTTCTCAGTGACAAAGAGGTATGCATGTGTATTTCAGAATTAAAGGCAAAAAAAGACAACCAAAAGAAAATATGTTTTACTTACAAAAATGGCACAGAATAGTAGATAAAGAGCAGTCATTGAATCCAGGAAGGCCCAAGAAAAATCCTGCTGCAAACATTTACTGACTGTGGGATCTTGAGTAAATCACTTTACCTTTCAAGATTCTGGAGAGTTATCTAAGATTAAAAGTTGCAGAGCAGGTGCTGATGTATTAATAGAAGTTTTCTTTGCTGAGAGTTCATTATAGCAATGAGATCACTGTTACCTGAGAGCTAAACCAAGGGTAAAAACAGGATTGGAGTTGAATTACATGGATAATTGTGTAATTGTACATTAGATGTCTATATATGCTACTACAGAGAAGCAAAGAGGAATAAGCTGATCAGAAACCTGTATTCCTTGATGTAATATCCCTGGAAACTTACCAGCAGTAAGACACTAGGAAATTTTTTATTCAAGGTTATATTGAACCTGATTCTTCCATTGACAAAAATGTTTTATTTTGCTTTTCCTTTGTTTGGGTTTTGGTCTTATTTTGGAATTGTCTTTTTGTTTCTTTTAGAGATGTTTGATGCTGTTGTTCATCCTTCATTTTCAATGATGTCACAATGAAATATCTTGCTTTATATGTGAACTGGATTTAAGTGAGACATTGTGGTACATCATCAGCTTCACTCTCTCCTCCAGAATTATGCAAGTCCAGAGAAAAGACAAAAGTCAAGAAGACTGGCCAAAGCCCAGGATGCAGTGGGTGACCCTGGAGCCTTCAATGCCTGACCAAGCTCTAAGCATTCCACTGTGCCTACTTCAGCTACTATCTTCATAGCCATTAAAAAAATATATATCATAGCTAGGGAAAGATGTGATGGAATTGGGGACTTTCTTCCAATGAGGAAACAATAGATGCAGGGTTCAGTGCTCCTTTGGGGAAAGAATCATAATCACTAAGTATGTAATATGTGAGACCTATAATATAACTATTGCACATATGAAGAACTTGATGTGCCAGATTATTCCTGGTGCATGGGATGTTTTGCTGTATGTTACTATGAGGTATCTAAAAACACATGGAATTATTATGCTATTTCTTTTTGCTATTAATCTATGGTTTCATTGGTGTGTGGATCTTCCAGTTTGGAAATTCCTACCAATGTACTTGGGTAGCTGCTTTGCATATTTGAGTCTTGGAGAGTTGTATGTTTGAAACATTAAATGATTTCCTCAGTCATATAGTCTCTATGTATGAAGGTGAGACTTGAACTCACATCTTTCTCACTCCTATAAACGCTCACTATCTACTATACCACACTGAAATTTAGACACATTTGTGCTGATGCTTATCCATAATATGAATTTCATTTGGATTTTATACAGCAATGCAACAATCATTACATAGAAGTTGGAAAGGATGGAGATTTTTCTTAAAAACAATCTGGTCCAACCCATAACCAAATGAGAATCCCTCTTACAACAAACATGGAAAGTAATTATCCAAATAATACTGTATGGTGGAATGAGTGGAAACCCACTGCTGTCAGAGGCAAGTAATTCCACCGTCAAAAAAAGCTTTGTTAAAATTTGTTTTTAACCTTTAGTGAAAACCTATATTTTTGGAATTTCTACCTAATTTTGTCTTGTGGGGTCAAGCAGAATAAATACTTTTCCTTTTCTTATGCTTGAAGGCAGCTATCATGAGTCCTGAATCCCTTTCATGCATCCCCTGCCCTACCCTGAGCAGAGTTTTCTCATATTAAGTTTTAAATGTTCCAATTACTTCAACTGATCCTCCTATGAAATGACTTGAAGATCCTTCATCCTATTGTTCCTTCTTTTCTGAAGGAGTCTCACTACGTTAATTATGTGATGATGCCTGGAAGGGAAAATAGCAGTTCACATACGGTCTGACCAGGGCAAAGTTCATTGAACCTGTCATCTCTTCAAGCCCAGATAATAGATTCTCTCAATATAATTTGAGACAGAACTAAAGTCCCCCCCCTTTTTCCCCCTGGCTGCCACATTACATTGTGACTTTGGAGTCTGAGGATCTAGTTTCAACTTCTGCCTTTTAAATTTCCTAACTGTGTCAATCCCAATTTTCTCATCTTTCAGATTAGGAGAGGAAATAGTTCCAAAATCCTTTCCAACTCTGACTCTATGCTCCTAAAAATTTAAGGATACAAAATATGCAGTATTTCTTCATATATACAACTCTTTAACCATGCCTCTGTTTCCAGGTTCCTGGCTATCCTTTTCGCTTATGTTTTTAATAGTGAAACTATGTAAGTAGTACCATGTATGTAGTAGTAAGAATAGAGTAGGACCTGGGTTTGAATTCTGCTTCTGACATTTTTTAAACTGTGTGACACTTGATAAATCACTTAACTTCTCTGACTTTCAGTTCCTTTCTAATAAAACTGGGATCAAAGCAAAAACAACAAAAATTGCCTCCTAGGATTTTTGAGCGTCAAACAAGTAATAAAATACTTTTAAATCTTAAAGTGCTACAAAAATGCTATCATTATTAATATGAGTGATTATCATTCCATAATGGCATCATCTTTGTCCCTAAACTTTCAAATTTTTATTTAATTTAACAATTTATGCGGTAATTATTATTAATCAACAATACTGTTTACTTAATAATTTAGTAATATATTATAATTAAATAATTTATTTTATTTATTTTTATTTTTATGTTTTTAATTAAATTTTTGTTTATTTTATTTATTGTTAAATTTAATTTTTCATACTTCACTCTATCAACAATTTTGATGTTATTGACTTTTTAAATATCAAAGACATTTCTCTCTACTACTGCTCTTAAATATTTTGACCTACATTGGATTGCTGATAAGTTTCTTGCCATTTTTTATATCAATCACCCCGTGCTTTGTGGAATACCCTATTTCTTTTAAAGTCTGGATATGGTTAGCCCTGCAACAGATTTTTTGAGATATGTAGCAGTACACACTCTGCATTTTAGATGAGAATCTGTCCCCACTTAAAGCATGTGGCTTTCTGAGGGCTTCATCATTTCTTTTAATGGAGAAGAGACATTTACACATTTGTTCAATCATCCTTTTTGTAGTCTGATCCATACACTAACTATAGTACAAGGACATTTGGTCAGATGGACTACTATACATTCTTTGCAGTACCCGTTATTATTCATTAAATGGGAGAGGATATTTTTTCTTCTAATAGGGTGATAAAATAAAACACTTATATTTGGGGCTTGAATTACACGGTCACAGTCACCACAGAAGTAATTGCCATTGGAGAGCTCTGCCACGAGTGTCTGGAGTGATTAACAATGCATTCAGAAAGTACACTTTTGCCTTTGAGTTGGTGTCTTTTATTCCCCCCCTGCAAAACCAATAGCAGAAGTCTGTTAAACCAGCTATTAAAAGATTTTGGCAATCTACAAGGAAATATGTTTTCCTGATAAATGCTTGGATAGCACCTATCTAGCTTTTAACTTGCTGACTTGTGTATTTTGGAAATGATGTTTTGATACTTAATCTTTCAAGAAAAAATTTAATTGTTTTTCTATTTCAAATTCACTTAAGCTTCAGTTAAAAATCCTTTCACCACTCCAAAAAAGAAATATGCCTATTCTAATTATTCTATCACAAATAAAATTGTGATAACTCTATATTATAATCAGTATTTTTTAGTTCTTTTTTTGGGGGAGGGAAAGAGTACTTATCTTTATTTTGCCCAGATTATATAACTTTTTTAACTTCTTACATCTTCTTTGCAAAGAATAGCAATTTCATGTCCCCTTCAATCCAAAATTGAAAAACAAATCAGCCTAGATAAAATTTCAGATAATAAAAAGTTATTTTATATACCATGAATTGATATAACCATTTTCAGATGCTAATAAATTATAAGCACATATATTCACACATATACACATATATATTTATCTCTTTGTTCAAACATAGATTAATAAATACAATAAGAAAAAGGTGTTCTAAATTTCCTTTTTTTTTTTTTTTTTTTTTGCGATGATTTAAATGTGATTGGTGGAAAATCCACACACTTTAATTAAGATTTCATCTCTTAAATGTGTTCTTTATTGTATTTCTTAAAAAAAATTTTAACCTAATTTTCTTATGGAATGGGTAATATCAGGAACTATCACTTTTTGATGAACTGATTTCTTCTAAGTTGAAGGCAACATAGCCTCTATGTCTCATTCTGCCTTATTATTTCTGTTAATGTTTCTCTATCACTATTTCTTTCTTCTTTCCATTCCAGTCTTGGCTAATGCAAAGGGTGAAAACATATTCTTGTTGGCAAATGTATGAATTTCAGGACTGCAGAGGATGAAATGGAACAAAGGTCTAAAAATGAAACAATTGAGGATGGAGAACAAAATCCAGTCTATTTCCATTCAAAATCAGCAGAACACAGGCTGATCTTCAAAGGCTTGAAAGTCAAATAATTAAAATAGGAAAGTAGCTTTTATTGAGTAGACATGCAGGATACCCAATACAATTAGACAGTGGGTTCTGGAAGATTTACAGGACTTAAACATTTTTTTGAAAGAGTGGAAATAGCTATGCAAACCCAATTCTGAAAGACTTCCCCCTAATATTTAGCAAAACCTACATCTGTAAGTTGTTTTAGACTTTCAGCTTTGAACCCTGAGAGGCACTGTAAAACAACAGTCCTTTCCTCAACAGCTGGCTTCCCCGGAGTTTAATATTATACGATAAAGTCTCTATCTTGATCCCTTAAGATTTCTCTCTGTATTTTTATTCTTTTCCTCCTCCCTTTTCTTGAAATGGAAACTTTTCAGATTTATTTAAACCACCTGCAAAACCACTTGTAGAAGTGATAGTAATGTTCAGACTTAAATAGCTGCACAATCAAGGGATTTAGAAATATTATTTTATTCCTTAGGATTAAAAATATTTTTTTGAATAACTATTTGTAAGATAGAAGCAACAGTTTCAGAATATTTCTAACATACTGTTAACTTAGAAAATAAAATGATTCAATCTGACTCATCATGCGATAGGTTATTTTATAGACAGAAAATTCAATAGATGACCAAAAGATGTTTTGTTCAATGAGAGACAGTCAATGACATTGTTTGGATTTATTATATTTTTCTTCAGGTCAATCTAGTCTTGTAGTTTTTCCTTTCTCCCATGGGCCCATTTCTTTTAGTTTGCTTTGTCTTTTGTGTCTAAATGTACTGATCTCTTTTCTTCCTTCTTTTCTTGCCTTTTTTCTTCTGCCTTTTTTTTTTTTTTTGCATGTAAAATCTTTAAAGTCATTTTTATTTTTTAATTGAATGAATAAAAGATAACTGGGTACATGTATTAAGCTATTTTTAATAGCCACTGCTGACAGACAGTTTCTTAGTATTGTTTTGAATTGGTATTAGGATAAAAAGAATTTTATCAGTATCTATTGTGACATCCAGTTAAAATGACAAAGACATCCATGCTGGGTCATCTGAATAAGTCCTTTAGTTTATTGGATAAAGGACTAAGATAGACTGCAGAAAATTTTCCATCATTGTTCATATCCTATTGATGCTATAGTTCCCATTAAATAATTTTCATGTACTATTAAGTGAACATAGTGTTTAGTATATGGCTAACTTAAGAGTATCATGCCATGGGTACAGTTAAGTGAGCTTTAGTATGTTGCTGCCATCTATGGACCAGAGTGCAGGTTGACATCTGTTACTTTCAAGTTCATTTATAGCTCAAGTTTCTTTGCAGAATGGATCTTTCTTCCACTGCATTTATAAAGAGATTGAACTTTAAAAAATCCTGGAAGATTAAAGTTAGAAGTAAGATATTTGGGGAAAAGAATATGAATCATTTCTTGATTGGTAAATTATCAAGGTCAATGAAAAGGTAGTTTTCAGAAGAAGAAATCAAGGGTATCTGTAATTTTATGGGGGGAAAAATTGCTGTAAATCACTATTAATCAGAGAAATGCAAATTAAAACAACTCTGAAGTACCACTTTACACCTATCAGATAGGATAATAAGTCAAAAAAGAAAAATAACTACTGGAAGAGATATGGAAAAAAATGGGACCCTAATGCAGCATTGGTGGAATTCTGAACTGATCCAATAAATCTAGAAAACAATTTGGAATCTGGACATATTTGTACAAAAACTGTGTATTTCCTTTGACCTGGCAATATCACTAGGCAATATGTATTATAAAGGGATAAAAAAGGAGCAATGAGAAAAAGGAAAATAAAAAGACAAAAGATGTACAAAATATTTATACCAACTTTCTCTCTCTCTCTCTCTCTCCTTTCTCTCCTCTCTCTCTGTCTCTCTGTCTCTGTCCTCTCTCTGTCTGTCTCTCTCTGTCTCTCTCTATCTCCTCTTTCTCTCCTCTCTCTGTCTGTCTCTGTCTGTCTCTATCTGTCTATCTGTCTGTCTCTCTCTCTGTCTCTCTGTCTCTCTCCTCTCTCTTTCTCCTCTCTCTCTCTCTCTCTTTCTCTCTCTGTCTCTCTGTCTCTCTGTCTCTCTGTCTCTCTGTCTCTCTCTTTCTCTCTCTCTCTCTCTCTTTCTGTTGGTAAAGAATTGGAAATTGGGCTGATGCTCATCAACTAGGGAAAAGCTAAATGAGTTATGATATATAAGTAATGGAATACTACTACTATAGTATAAAAATGAGTAGAATGTTTTCAGAAATAGACTAGAAAGTTTTATATTAACTGATACAAAGTGAAGTGAGCAGAACCATAATACTATATAGAATACTATTGTACAATGATCAGCTACCTATGACTTGGCTATTCTCAACAATATAAAAGTACAAAACAATTTCAAAGGACTCATGATGAAAAATTCTATACATCTCTTAAGAAAGATCTGGTAGACTATAAATGTAGACTGAAGGAAAAATATTTTTTTATTTTCTATATAAATATATATGTATATATATGTATATGCATATATGTGGATGTATATATATATGTATGCATATCTTTTTGGTCTTTATTTTCTTTTGCAATATAACTAATATAAAAATATGTTTTTTCATGACTATATATATATATGTAAAACCTAGATCAAATTGTTTGTTGTCTCAAGGAAGAGTATGGAAGGAAGGAACAAAATCTGAACTCAACATATTTTTATAATGTTAAAAATAGCTTTTAGATGTAATTGGAAAAAAATAAAATATTTTAAAAATATGTTAAGGTACCAAAAATGCATATTTCCTCTTTTTTTTAAAACTCTCTTATCTACTTTTTGTCTACTGTTTTTTATCTGCTGTTGCCAAATAGACATTTGAGATGTGACAACACAGGGAAAATGAAGTACAGAGCGAAGCCAATTAAAATACACAAACCTGTTATTGATAAATAAGAGTTTGGTCCAATTTTCCATTCTGCTTATCCAGATTGATTAAATTGTCCAAGTAATTACTTCATTTTCCTCCTCATTTTGCTATTATAGAACCAGAGGAAGCAGATATCCAAAGTGTGAATAAATGTTAATAAACTCTTCAGAAAAACACCATCACCAACAATAGATTTTTCTCTCCCAACATTCCAATAGCAGGTCTAAAGATTACAAATGATTTATCTTTAATGTAACTTTGAAACAATGCAATGTTTATTAAAGTTCTCAATGTGATTTTGTTGCAAAGGTAGAATTGAGTTTACATCCACCTTAAACATTAGCTGCACCTCAGCTAACTCAGAACCTTACTAGGTTCTCTCTCTCTCTCTCTCTCTCTGTCTCTCTCTCTCTGTCTGTCTCTCCGTTTCTGTCTGTCTCTCCTCTCTCTGTCTCTCCTCTCTCTCTCTCTCTGTTTCTCTCTCTCTCCTCTCTCTCTCACTCTCTCTCTCTCTCTCTTACTAGGTTCGGTAAGTGAAAACATTTTAGCATGAAGATAGAGCTCCTGAAGAGTTTAGGGGGATCTGAACCTGTGATTTCATTTATATAGAGAATCTTTGGATAAGAATACTCCCTCTAGCAATGCAAATCTTCATTTTGCTTACAACTTAGACATTTATAGAGTTGCTTCTAAGCACTGGGATATTTAAGTGCCTTAAGAGGTTAACTTGCCTGGGATCAGAATGAGAATACATCAGAGGTAGGTAAGTAGAGATGTGACTAGGGCATTCCAAATTGAAGCCAGATGTCTATCCACTGTCACCTCTTAGAGTGGACAGGTTTACTGACAGAAATATTTGCTTCCTTTTGAAAACATCATTATTGATAAAATGTAAATAGGTGGAAGAAAAAGAATGGGAGAAAGGTACACACATGCTTTGAGTCCGTGGTTCAGTGTGGACACAGCTAAAATCATAGATTATTCCTTCAGAAGTCCTGCCTGAAGACATTAATGGTAGGAAGATAGCCTGGCTGTATTTTTAACATCATTGCAACCTGTCTGTGACGGTTACACTCATCGTAGTCTGTAACTCTTTTGAAAGGAGGATCTCAAAAGTATATTCACTTGACAAAAACCTTCTAGCCCCAGAGGTACATTTGTGAATTCTTTCTCAGTACATATAAACTAGTTTGAAGGAAGAAAGATAACTATTTGAAATTACTTAGTTAATAATTAATTAATAATAAAATGAATAATTAACAATTTAAGCTAATAGAGTGAATCAAGCTGAAGATCTTGAAAATAACTACACTAAAATTAATTTTTCCATTTTCTCCCTTTAAAAAACCATATTCACATAACATCTATGACTACTTTTCACATGAAGAAATTCATGGATGATTTCTAATCTTATAACTTGCTTCATAAAAGATTTTTCCTCATGACATAAAATGACTTTGCTAAAGGTAGTTTTCTCCATCTTGAAATACTTGTGCTTTTTTAAACTTTGATATTGTTTTGTTTATTTTAGGGGAAGAGAGAAGAGAAAGGAAAGAGCAAGAATAAATATGTATTAAATATCTACTACATGCCAGGAGGAAACTGAAGCAAACAGACATTAAATGACTTGCCTAGAATTAACATATAGTAAATTTTTGAAGCCGAATTTGAACTCACTGCACTATCTAGCAACCACTACTCAGAAGTAGCATTTCTAGAGAAATGTCCAGTTAATTAATTTGTGAAAGGAGTGGTTAAGGCTACAGACTTCTTCTTCCAACTGCAATCCAGTTGTGACTATTTGTTTTAATTAGATTTTTAGTGAAGATATTTTCATACACTAAAATAACAACAAACAACAACAACAAAACCAAGATAACATAAAAGGCACAGATATATTAAAGACATGGACCAATGTCAAGCTAGATATTTTTTATTAGTAATTGAACTAAAAATGTGCATTGAATAATTAATAATCTATGGGGTCAAATAGAATAACAATGCATTAGGAATATTTTAGGATAAATATTCCACCAAAATTTCTACCACAAGCTCTGTCACTTTTAAAGATGGTTCTTTTAAGGACTATCCTCAGTATACTATTCTAAATTCTTGTTGAAAGCCTAGGTCAGATCTAATCTATAATCTATCATTGAATATGCTTAAAAAGGAAAAATTAACAATATTCTTCTTTAAACTATTAATTAGATCTCTGGACAAATAATTCCTTGATGTTATCACTGAATACTAGTGATGACAACAGTAGGAATGTAATAACAGAGAAGAGTAGTGGGAAGACATTAATCAATAATCTTGAGTAGCCCAGGTTTAAACCTTTAACCCCAACTTTATAGTACACAGTCAAGGAATTTTTTTCTTTTTTTAATTAATGCTTACTTCTTTTAAGGAAATTAAACCTAGTTGCAAAAACAAGACTAACAGACATGAAATAATATAAGATAGACTATAAGTTCTAAATAAAATAATATGGTCTAAAAGAATTGTTGAAGGAAATGAATCTTAGATCAATTTTGAAAAACAAAAAAGAGTTGATAAGTCTGTAAATAAGGATAATAATTAGAATTTAGGCAGAAGAGGTCATATGAATGAATGCATGGAGTCTTTTCTGATAGATTTGATTTTTAGTACTATCTTTCTCCATGAAAGAGATTATAGAAACTAAGTCCAAAGCTATTTTTCATTTTATCCTTATATTCCCAGTACTCAACACGATGTCTCAGAGATGGTAGGCTTTTAACTAATGCCTGTTGGACTTTTTTAAATTCAAAAAAAGTTGGAAAGAAGCAAAATACCATGCACCTATTAATCCTAAGTACTTACTTTTAATATCAATATGGGTAGTTCTGATGAGTAAAGAACTTCCAAACTATACTATAGTTATGACCTTGTCATTAACTCCAACACATATTATTAGTGACAGTTAAATTATTCTTTTTGACAGTTATTTTTGAAATTGCTATAGGTATCACTAAGCTTACTATTAATATAATAGGCTATTTCCTGTTAGTATTCTTGTCATAGTCATATGTTTAGTAGGTTGATGGTATGTGCTGAACTGCTCTGATTATATGAGAAATATAAAAAAAATAGAAACTATTATTCCTCTGAATAAACATATAACCTAGGTCATGTACTTATAACTTAGAGCTGTACAATTGAACTAAATAGGACTTTTCAAAGACAATCTACTAAACAGTTGGTGAAAATTACTACTTATTCTCTTTATAGAAAAAAAAAAAACTTTTTAAATGCCCCTCTCCAACTCTACCCCAATAAGAAGGGTAGCTTCTTTATAGAATTTGTTTTTATGTATTATGGAATATTTTACCCTTTTTAGAGTTTAATACAATGTGCTAAAAATACTTGAGAGGATAATTGATTTACTGAGGGGGGGAAGGAAACATCTATTGTTTCTTGATGAACTTTACAATGGCACTATACTCTAGGTAGCAGTAAACTGGTAATAAGAAGTCAGATTTATTTTGCACATCCAGGATATAATTTTCATTCTTTGTCTTCAAGGACTCCTCATTCAAGATCTAAAGTGTTTCATCAAATAATGTAGCATCTGCTAAAATTATAATCACTCACATCAAGAACTCATATTAAAAGATATATTATACTTTCTTTGTGTTTTGTTACTTGGAAAAGAAAGAACTTGAGGTATGTGAGAGAGAACAACTTTCTTTGAGGAAGTTACTACTAAATATATTACTAGCTCTGTCCATGTGATTGAAAGTGAATAAAAGATTTAGTTATTTTACAGTAAATGTGGGTCAGTAGAAAAAAATCCAGTCACTTAAAATCTCAGTTTTTACTTTTGTAAAATCAGTAGCTGACTTCTTAGCTCCCTTTGACTTCTAAATCATGGAGTCTATGAGCCGCTTTACTCAGACCTTAATGTACATTTGCATAAGAACCTAATTTACAAATCACTCTTAGACAATTCTAATTGCTTTAGCTGAGATTCTATGGCATAGTTGGAACTTCATCATCATTCTTGTTATTTTACATTAATGTCTTTCTAATTTTTAAGTGTTTTTCTTATGTTATAATATGTAAAGTGGGACAGGAAATATTTTTAAATATGTACTTATTTATGTATGTAGAATTTTAAAAAGTTCTTTATCCTTTCATTTTCTGATATTGTCCCTGGAAGCCAAAATTATTTTCATCTTAGCCTGATAACCTAGAAAAATGTTTTATATGGTTAAGAGGGAACAGTGAGCTGTATCATATTATCTTGAATTCAGATATGTCTCTGTTCTTGTTTCTCGGTGTCTGTCTGTCTGTCTGTCTTTCCCCAAATTTTGCATATACCAGGAGAAGAAAGGCCTGTACTATTCTCAGATGTAATTTACTTTGAAGAGGGTTGTACTATTCCTAGTTCTAATCTTAACTTGAAGAAAAAAGGGAGGTGATAAACATTTATTAAATGTCTACTATGTGTCAAGCACTGTGTTGTGTTGTACAAATATTATCTCATTAAAAAAAAAAAAAAAGAAATACCTGGTAGAGAATAATTTCTATTCATCTCTCTTCACCATGAGCCTTTGGTAATTTTTTGGAAATACATTTCTGGCTTTCTTTGCTTTATTGACTTTTATTACCAGAGAATTTTATCAATATTTTAAAAAATAACAAAAATTACAGATGTTTATAATTGCAATTTTTAATTGTTTAAAAAATAATTTTGTCACTAAGCTCATCTAATTAATACAGAAGATAGTAATCAAATAAGCCCTTAAGTATCAAATTGATAGGTGCATTTTTTTTTTAAGATTGATAATCTTATTCTTATTCAGAAATCCTGATTCAAATAATAAAACTTCCAAATCTTGATTTTTCAAACTAAGAGCATCTGTACATAGTAGACATTTAAATGATACTCAATAACAAAATATATAAATAATAGCATGGCAAATAATTAAAATATTATTTTGAAAGATTCCATGTAAATAAATATTAATATAGCATGAATGATTTATTGTAATAGCTTTTTTTGTATATATATAATAAATTCTGCTTCTGTTAATTTATTGGTTAAAAAATTTTCAGTGTAGAAATCGTCACTATTGATATAGATTTTTAACTCCTTTATAGCTTATTATATTAGTATGGAGATAGGACTTAAATCCATGTCTTGCTAATTCTGACCTTAGTTTTCTATCCCAGGGAATCTGGATGCTAGCTGCCAATGCTCAAATTCCTTTCTTTAACTCAAATGTCCTTTCCCTTAGTCACATTCTTCTTCAATTTACCATTCCTTCAAATGGGCTTCCCTCTTCTGTTATGCTCTCCAGAATTCCTGCTTCTGTAATTAACAAGTTTGCTTTCATGTTAAAGCTTTTCCTCTTTCTCATTCTTTATATTTTATGGTACTCATTAAGACCTGGCTCCCCCATGATGACACAACGTGCTAGGATACTCTAAGATGGGATGCACATTTACTCATACCTTCCAACTCACTGATAGTTGAAGAGAGGGAGCAGAGCAAAATTAAGTCTAGTTCTTCATTGCTACTTTCAGATTCTGACTACCACTGTCACTTAGTGATTTCTCCTTTGAGACTTACCTTATTCAAATTTATCTATCATTCCAGATCCTGATGGTCCCAATCTTTTTCAATGAGTTCAATTTGTTAGTCACAACCTTTCCTTCTACCCAAATGCTCCATTTTTGGGGCAATTAAACAGATAGATATACAGATACACAGACAGACAGACATTTATTTCCTCAAATACTCCTAACTTTCCAAATATTTAATCTACTCAACTGGCCCTCACTGAAATCAGGAATTCCTCCTTACACCTTTCTAATCTATTCAATATACAATTATCACAGCAGCTATTCCAGAAGTTTTAATTTTTCCTCAAATAATGACCAAAATATTGTCCTTAAAATAAAATACTCAACCATGAAGAAAGGTGTCAGGTTTTCTCTCCCTTTTGATAGTAGATACTGAATCTGCCCAATCAAAGTATAACTAGAAATACTTAGTAGACAAATGCCAATAAGCCTCTTTACAAAGGGAATTGATTTGTATGTAAATTACAATGACTTCCAGTCATATAGCTTTTTTATTCACATATATATATATGTATATATATATATGATTTTTTGAAGCCCTATTTTATCTACAAGATATCCAAGACTCACATGAATTTGTATGTCCATAGTAATATATCTGTGTTGACACAGATTTTCTACTATGTAATAGTGACACTTTTCTTCTTGGCCTTGAAGGTAGTTCCAATAGATCTACCCAAATGAAAACATTTTTTAAAATATTTGTTCACATGGTAACCCTTTTTAGAAGCAACATATAATTCATATATGTTTATATGAATGAAAAAAATGGCTCATAACTTTGGAGATCAGCTACATTAAAAATGATAATTGAAGTTATTTCAGAGACAGAGAGACAGAGACACAGAGAGAGAATAATGAACAATGAATGAATGTACATTCAGGGAAGTAGAGAAAGAGCTAAGAAAAGACATATGATTACCAATGTGATTTCCCTAAACATAGGTCTGTTCCTATCAGTCTCTCATTGAATAAACTCTAATGGTTCCCAATTGCTTTTAGGGTAAAATATGAACTCCTCTAGTAGACTTTTCAAAATCTAAATTTACAATCTAGTCTCAACCTAGATGTTCAGCTTCATTTGTGCTTAACTCCTCTTCCCACAGTCTATAGATCATTCAAACTCACCTTCTCTTGTTTCTCATATTCAGTTGTCTTTGTTATCTCCAGGACTTTGCAATGACTGTCTTTCCCGCCATGAACAAATTTCTTCATCTCTGCTTCACAGAATCCTTCAAGAAAGCTCACATACATTTGTATACAAAGTCTTCCTAAGCCCTATAATGGTTTGTGGTCTTGATCCATAACTGCCATGTATTTAGTGACCTCATATTTATTCTACATTTATTTCATAATTATAAACTTAAATATATAAATTATCTCCCTAAGAAAAATATACACTTTGAAAAAAATGTTCACATTCCTAGCAGCTGACACAGTCTCTAGCACATACAAACCATTTAATAAATCTTTGTTGGCAAATTAATTTAGTACAAATAGGTCTTCTGAGCAATTGTAGTCATGATGTTAAGAGATTATATAATACAATAATTATCTAGATCATAGGGTAAAATGTTTTAGCAGAAGATTTAACATTTTCACTCATAAGGATATTTACTAGTATTGTTCATATTTTTCTTAAGTTGTAGATTATTTCTCTTAATAAAAAATTCAATGATTCACTTTCACATACTTTCTTATTCTCGCATATAAATCCTGTGTAACTTGTCTCTTAAACAGAAGCTTTAAACTCTTCATCATTCTTTCAAGTCTATTTTCCCATCCAAAAATGCCACTTAATGTTTGAGAATTGTTGTTCTCATTTGCATGAAGATATTGATAAACCAGGTATTTTTTCCCATGATATTGATCTGCCATTCAAACTCTTACTTTATCTTGAATATAATATCTAAGTTCTTCAGTCTAGAAAGCTGTCCATTTATCTAAAGCAGGCAGGAATGTGCTGTCTAGGACTGCATTCTATTCTTAATATATAACCCTTGTCTCTTGAATTGTCAGGTAATTTGAAAGGAAAAGTATCACTGTACATCTCCCTCATTCAAATTACATTGTCCATCTTCTCTTAGCTAGCCTTTACCCTGAGTCTTAAGGAACTCTCACAGCATATACAATAAAAACAGGTAAGAAGATATGAGACATACCCAAACAAGTCAATGAAAAAAATTAAAAATTAAATTAAATAACAAAATGGCAGAATTTACAATTATACCTACAAGTTTAGCACATCAAGAATTATATTCCATTATACAATGGTAAATTAAGCACGTTTTATCATTAATAGCCCTCTTTTGTCAATAAAGAAAGAATAATCTTACAAAGTCACCAAATCCCAAATGTAATTGGCTGGTGCAAAAAGAGAGACAGAGACAGAGACACACAGAGAGAGGGATGAAGACAAAGAGACACAGAGAAATAAATTGAAAGAAAAGAAAACACATTGAATTCCAAAAAATAAACAATAGGAGAACAAATTGTGGCTTTGGTGATGGCTAAGTTTTCCAAGTAATTTCAGAATCTGAAAAACTTATGCACTAAATAAATATTTTGTGAATTGAGGATAAATATTGAAAAATACAAACTCAGTTTTCACATAAAAATCATTTTATTCAAATAGTTAAATGACATAATAGGTTAATAAAGATGTTAGTTTGTCTCTTTGCTAAGGTACAATAAGGTCTAGGAGACTTTGAAAAATTCATTCTTTGAAAGAAAATTAAAAATCTAAACCCCATACTATATTATAATTTAGCAAACTATTTTCAGCATGCTCCTTGGAGACCTTGAAATATGCTTTGCATTTGTGTACATTTACTAATAACATGATTTAGTTCTACATGAGAGAAATATATCCAATGGTGTTGTCTTTTTCTCATTTCATATTGGCTATTTGTGAGACTGAATATGGATAGTGCAAATGAACACTTGGATTATGATGTTCTTCATTTTTAATAACAGCTTTTTATTTTTCAAAATACATGCAAATATAGTTTTCTTTTTTCTTTTTTTAAATTTTCTTTTTCCTTTTTTGTAGGGTATTTTTTTATTTTCAAAACATATGCCAAGATAGTTTTCAACAATCACTCTTGCAAAACCTTGTGTTCCAAATGTTTCTTCCTTCCTTCTTCCACATCCTCCCCTGGACAGCAAGTAATCCAATATATGTTAAACATGTGCAACTCTTCTCTTTTGCACAAGAAAAATCAGATCAAAAAGCAAAAAAAATAAGAAAAAAAAACCAAAAACCAAGTAAACAGCAACACAAAAGGTTAAAAGATACTATATTGTGTTCTATATTCAGTCTTCATTGTCCTCTCTGTAGATTCAGTTGACTCTCTCCATCACAAGTCCATTGAAATTGGCCCGAATCACCTCAATGTTGAAAAGAGCCAAATCCATCAGAAATGATCATCACATAATCTTGTAGTTGCTGTATACAATGTTCTCTTGGTTCTACTCACTTCATTTAGTATATAGTATTCTTCTTTACCTGAAGAGAATGTTGCCAATAGACTTAAAATCAAGAATGAAAATGTATATGTGTGTATAGATGTCTACAACATGTGTAGATATATATATCATATGTATATATAATCATATATAGATATAGATATATATGATTATATATACATATGATATATATGTATATACAAACATATATATATATATATATATATATACATACATATATATATATGTATATACAAACATATATGGAATGATAAGGACACTGGAGAGTTTTAAGGCGTTTTGTTTTGTTTTGTTTTCTCCTAGACAGACACATACACAGAATCAAACAAATGGACTCATGTTTTTTACCTATCACAATAACATTTTCCAAAGTCAAAAGAGAATATTTTTTACTTAAAGTCTTTCTAACTAGCATCGCCAACACTTTTATAAACTCCATTCATTCATTTATTCAATCATTCACTCTTGTTTCCTCTATGCAAGGCATTGCTGTAAGGGATAAAGAGAATAATAAAAATAAGAATGAGACCAATCTCTTTGCTAATGGAGCTTATACTCATCATTATGTCTTCTCTCTAACTCTTACAATTCTGGCCCTGCATCATGGTCCAGCCCTTTAAAACAGCTTCTGGATGATTAATAGCTAACCCCTAGAGTCATCATTTAGATTTTTTCAGATATACCTAGGATGCCCTCAGAGACTTCCTTGGGAGTTCTTTCTCCCAACCTTTCTCTCCTAGACTCCTGTGTCTTTTTCACTCTTAACATCAGCATGACTATTTAAATATATTAAAACTAATGGCATTTCAATTACTCTAGTCTCAGCCAAAAAAGAGGTTATTGCTAGGGCTTAAAGGGGGTCCATTTTAACAGTCGATGTTACCAGCTAATTTTTTTCTTTTAGGTAAGATTGTTAATATCTGAAAGAGAATTTCTGAAGAACTTTTTTATATCACAAAAGAAGACATCTTAGGAACTTGGAAATTTTGTGAAAATAGTACATAATACTCTGCTTGGCAAATGTGAATCTTGTTAATGATATTTTAAAATCTCACCACTCCTCATGGTGTTTTCTCTTTTGGCTCAATAATTTCTAAACATCACTCATCCAACTATTGTCCTCTGTTTTTTCTATCCTATTTCTTCTTTTAGATCATTTTTGAGGACTGGAATCAGTAACTAAGCATTTAAGTGCCTACTATCATTCAATCACTGTGCAAGACAACAGGGATGAAAGTAAAATATATCGAACAATTCTTTGTTTATAAGAACATATATTCTAATGGAGGAGAAGGAAAAACATACATAGAAACATACTGTAACATGAATATAATGTAAATAAATACCTAAATATGGATATGTATATCTGTTTATCTAGAAAGTATGTATCTTATATTTATAATATATATGTAGATATATAGATGTGTGTGCATGTGTGCATGTGTGTATGTCTGCATATGTTTTAAATACAAAGTACATAAAGCTATTACAGAAGCTGAGTCCTAAGGGAAGAGAGAGGGATTCTGTGAGGGAGATGTAAGGAATGTTTTCATTGCACACATATAACATGACCACTGCAAAAAAAATAAAAATAAAAATGGAGATTTAGGAATTGAGTGAACTGTATGAAGAAAAGAAAAAAATTGACTTAATCATTGTGCGATAGAGTAATATTTTAAGAAAAAGAATAAAGGTTGGTTCTCCATTTGAATTTTCCATTTTTGAATTTCCTTCCAAAAGGAAAAGATAGATTGGAGCCAGGTTATGAAGGCCTTTAAAAGCTAAAGAGAAGAGTTTATATTTTATCCTAGATGCAATAGGGAGCCATTGGATTTGGTTGATTAAGAGAATCACATGACTCTTGATGCACTTAAGGAAAATTGCTTTGGCACTAGTGTGCAGGATGGACCAGACTGGTGAAGGAACTGAGGCAAGGAACCAATTAGGAAGCTGTTGCTGTGATCTAATTGAGAGGTAGTAAGGACCTGAATTAAGGGGGTAGGTATGATTAAAGAGAAAAGGGTCACATGTGAGAAACGTAGAGATAGAAATAGCAAAGTTTTAGGAAGAGATTGGGTGAAGTTATGGGAGAGTAAAAAGCCAAGATAATGCTGTGGCTCCATACCTAGAAAACTAAAAGGATTATGAATGCCTGTAAATGGTTTAAACAAAACACAACCAGCATCTTTTAGTAACTTTTGTCTAAAGATAGAAATTATTCTAAAAATGGATAAACTTTTATAGAGATCTTCTTTGATTGGAGGACAGTTAGGTGAGCTAGATAGAGATGTCAGATCTGGAGTCATGGTAACCTGGCTTCAAATTGAGTCCCAGACACTTAATAGCTCTGTGACTTTGGGAAAATTACACCCTGTTTGCCTCAGTTTTCTCAACTGTAAAATGAGCTGACAAATTAGGTAGCAAACCATTCCAGGATTTTTGCCAAGAAAACCCCCAAATAGAGTCATGAAGAGTCTGATATGACTGAAAGCAAACAAACAATAATAACAATAACCTTTGACTGTGGCACAACTGAGAGAAACTATTTGAAATGTTTCTGAAAATTTATTTCTGATAGTCCAATCTCTCCAAAATATGGTGAATGCTTAAATTTGTGAGAAATCTTAGAGGTCATAAATTCCAACAATTTCATCTCACAATAGAAAAACTTAAGGTCTAGAGATAATAAATGATTGTTCTAGCGTACAGAGCTAGTTAGTGGTACAGAGCTAGTAGTAGTGAATTGAAATAAATTCTATTACAATACCTATTCCTATATCTATATCTACATCTTTATTTATCTATATTATCTACCAGAAAGAGTATTGCCTTTTTATAACATAGATATTTCTATAATTTCACTATAATTAGGTATAATAAACAATTAAAATATTTCATATTTTTGCTAGTTTTTCATGAAAATATTTCTAGTGAAGATATTTAACTTCCTTCCTTCCTTCCTTCCTTTCTTCTTTCCTTTTTTCTTCCCTTCTTTTCTTTTTCTCTTGCTTCCTTCCAACCTTTTCCTTTCATTCCTTTTTTTTTCTTTCCTCCCTAGTAAAATTATAGAATATGATGAAATGCACTTATATTTGAAAATAAATCCCCTCTTTAGAAGGTGTTTCCCTCTCTCCCTTCCCCCCCTCCCAAATATATTGCAGGCAACTAGAGACTAGATGAACAAATCAACAGTGAAATCTCTAAGAAAGAGCAACAATGAGCCCTAGTGGCAAGATGCTATCATGTCAAGTATGAGAATGATTCTGAGGTTATAATTTTTACATCTCCATTCATTCACATTTTCATTAATTGCCCAATCTTTTAATAACTTGGAAATGAAAGTTAGTCAATAGAAATAGTGATTCTTATAAAATCAACATTTTCTATGTTTCTACAGATTAAAGGTAACTATAGAATTGTGATGCTAAGAACAAACTACACAAAGAAAGAATGTCTATCTGAGTTTTTACAAAATCATTTTGTAGAAAATAAGCAATGAAAATTTTAAACTATACATTTGACATATTTTCAATCAATTATATTAACCACTAGTGATTTAATGGACACCATATCTGATTAGGTCATCTGCAAGCTGCAGTTTGATTCTAGCAGAGTACCTTTTTTATATGCTACACATTTGATAATATATGTGCAATGTCCTATCCCTCTGTTCAACCATCTGCTTTCTGCAGTCACACTTTCAATATGGTAAGAATCTTTTTTTCCCTAGAGGACAATATTTCAATATTTTAATGTTGCAGTTGTATTCAAAACTAGTGAAGAGAGATAATACAATTTATTAAATTCATACAAGATCATGATTACAAAGATAGATAAACAGAAAGATAGATGGTCATTACCTGATCTGATGGTTTCTACCAATAGAGAGGTATAATGATTTTTTAATGCAACAACTGTCTTTCCCAGAGCATTTTAATCATTGTTATCTTTCAGAAAAATATATAGCTTGAAATAAAATAAACTCCATTATATTCCTTTTTAGTCTAATGATATGTATGTGTTTATGAGTTTTAAATATTAAGCAATTTGAAATCAACATAAAAATCAAAAAAGTTTGCTGTATCTTCCTTATACTTTGAAATATCTTTCTGTTGCCTTTTGGATAATCTGCAATTTTGCTTCCTCCAAGATTGTGGAATTGCTTGACTAACAATTGCAAAATAGCACTAGAGAATATTATTATTATTATTATTATTATTATTATTTTTTTTTGTTGAGGTAATTAGGGTTAAGTGACTTGCCCAGGATCACGCAGCTAGGAAGTGTTAAGTGTATGAGTCCAGATTTGAACTCAGATACTCCTGACTTCAGGGCTGATACTCTATCCACACTAGAGAATATTATTGCTAAAATATATGTTTCTATGTTAGAGGATAATTTGGAATCATTAAGAAATCACTGCACAGTTTTCCAAAGATGATCTAATCTATTTTCTTCCTCCTACTCAAAAAGTCTCCAGTGCCTGTCCAAGGTATTGGATTGCCCATCTAACTGCATGCCATAACTTGGGTAATAGGCCTTTTTCATATAATTGCTTTATTTTCTCTCTTTATATATATATATATATATATATATATATCTTTGGAATAATCAATCACTTCATCAAGGAATATCTTTAAATGTGTTTCATTGTTTTCAATTGAAATAATTTCAAAGCTATTTCCCAAAAAATACTTCTTCAGAACTTTATCATCTAGAGGAATTCATCTTCCATTAGAATATCAATACTTTGATATTCTGATGATCTGGTACTGACTTTGGATACCTTAAAGCTATAATAAAATAGAAGTACATATACATATACACACAAACACAAACAAATACATTCATCCAACAACAAATTCTACCAGGTGGAAACAATTGAATATTCTCTAATCTAAATATAAAGAAACTTACCATCAGTAAATGAGTCTCGAATTTTTATGTATAATATACATATATGTAAATATATAAACATATATGCATAAAGATATGCATATACATATGAATCTGTGCATATAGCTATTTATACATCCATATATTTCCATATATGTTTCTATATATTCCCATAAATTCCCCATATATATGTTTATTTTTTAATTATTCTTTTAAAATGTATAATTAATTATTTTTATTTTAATGGTCATTAATATCTTATTACTTATTAGTTGGTATAACTAATACCAATTATCATTAATACTAAGCTAAGAAGTTTTCAAAATATTTTGAAATATTATTTTCTACAAATATATATTTTTAACATCTGAAAATACAATTTTTCATTCCATATGCTATTCTTTTAGGACAAAAACTGCAAGAGTTCCTTAAAGATATGAAGCTTCTTGATGACCCCATAACAAGGCATCGTGGGAAGGGGCTTTTTCAAAACTTGCATAATGTTAATAAGTATTTTGGATCTGAATCTGAGCCTTTGCTGCTAAACTTACACATTCTTAAAACTGTTTTTGGGAAACTTTCATACATACAAGCTAAAACCAATAACCAATCTTGGCTCCAGAGAGGGAAAATGTGAAGTACATTTACTGTCTTTTGAGTGGGAAATGGAAGCCTGTTAGTATAGAATACTACACATCTTTTCAGATGGCTTTAAATGATGTATTTGAAAAGTGACAACAATGTTTTAAGAAGGGTAATATTAATTAAAAAAACACACAATATTTTAATTTGAGGCTCTTGACTATTTTTTATTTGTTATAAAACTGATTATCTTATTGCTTGTATTAGAGGGCCTGCATATTAGAAAAAACACATTTTCCAAATGATTATTATACAATGACCAAAGAGGGAGAAGCACATTACATCCCTCTTGTGTCATTTCAACATATATGTTTTTCCATATTATTCTTATCTATTACCTTTATTACAGATGTTGAAGAAGATCTAAAGAGAAAATATGAACATGTTAACTTTGTCTATAGCTAAATCACTTTTGGTGTTAAAAATCTAGATCTAAGGACAATAATTTTTTCAGCTAATTTTAACAAATTGAGTAGGAATGTTCACCAAAATATTTCAGTCATAACAAAGAGAGCTCTGAAATCACCCATGACATCTTGGTCCAGTCACACTCTAAACAGACAAATACTTTCCTGAGATAAGGTATTTATGATGCCTATTCTGCTTATATTTCTTCACAATGCTCTGGACTGCAAAGCTAAATTAGTCAGGGATTTTGATGAGATCCAAATGGTAAGAACTTTGAATGTGGACATTATGCTGCCATATGGGATAACAGCATGGGGCACATGACAGCCACTTCCCACTGGACAGGAGTGTAGAGAGCTGTTTAATATCTGCTAAATACATCAATTAAAAATCCCTACTACTTGTAAAAAAATGCCATTTAAAAATCACGTTATTTAACAGCTGTTACATTATTTTACCCTGCAGAATTATGGAGCGACAAATCCCGCTTCAGTCTATTCTAAAGAGATTATCTGTCATGTATTACACCACAGACATATTGTAGCTCAAAAAACCTTCTGGGGCAAATTTTCACATTCACATTGGCCTGAAGCTAGATTCTAAATTGGCATACCTATGCAACTTTGCACAGTCAAGCTTTCTAAATGAAAATAAAAAACAAAACAGATCCACATAAAAGAGTCATATTTGAACCCTGGGATTACTTAGCCTATGTCTGAGAATTAAGAATCTCACAAAAGCTTCCGACTGCTTATTTAAGAGCTTATATGTGAAAATAAGCATGCTACCGCATTAATTAAATGTAGTCTGGATGTCTCTGGCACCAGAATGGAAGCAACTCTATAAAATAAGAGACTCTCTTAATCATCAACAAATATTTTTTGAGTATTTACTGGATGGCAGACACTATAAAGTTGCACAACTAATTAGGAGCCAAGTTAAGATCGTGTCACAGGCTTTTTTGCCTAGTGGTCTTTCCCATAACTGTCCCATGCTCAGGGAAAAAGAAAACAGCATTTAGGGATACAAGAAGTATTAACCTAGTGGTTGGCCAGAAGGCTGACATCTGGGGGTAGTTCATAGGGCAATGAGTGAAAATTGAAGCAAACAAGATAAATATAAAGAGAAGTTTAAAAACAACTGTAATTTTGCCAATGTGGAATCAGATACATTATGCATTTAACTTGTCACCATCAAAGGATTTTTGGCACAGGTTAACTGGCTAGTTTCTGCATATATTGTAGGAAATATTGTTGTTCAGATAGGGATTGAACCTGGTATGAGTTAATTCTGAAATTTGAGATTTGGTAATCCTCTTCTCTAAATCATCTCAATCACCACTTTTATGGTCAATAGTCAATGAAATAAAATTCCTGTAAAATTAAATATTTGTATAACCTTTGATATTTCCTTTTTTAATATGCCTGGGTTGACATTAAATTATACTGAATTAGGCTCGAATCCTATCTCAGACAATTAGTAGCTATAAGATCCTAGGCAAGTCACCTAACATTCCTTATCCACAGTTTGCTAGTCATTTAAATGAAATAAAGCTTCCTTTAATAAATAGTTTTTACCATAAAAGACCATAAAAGAGATTGTGTGTAAAGAGAATTGCAAACCTCCAAGCAGTTTATAAATATTAGTTGTTAACTTTATATTCCCTGATGTGTGGGATGAGAGGTATTTATAACAGTGGACTTATAACTTATAACTATTGAGTTGTGTTCACACTTCTAAAACATCTGATTATCATTTCACAACACCTGCTTTGCTTGGTTTAAATTCTACCAGGTTAAGGTCCTGAGCAAAATACTCTCCACAATCCTTCCCCTATTCAGATTCCTTTTAGAGGATTGTCTTATTCTATTAAACTGTAAGTTCCTTAAAGGCAAATACTATATTGTTGTTTGTTTCTTTGTTTGTTCTGCTTGTTTGTTTCATTTTTTTTTTTTGGTATAGCTAGCACCTAATACAGTACTAGCAAATAATAAGTATTTAATAAATGTTTATTATTGTACTATTTTATTATTACTTCTTCTGTCATGAATGTTGAAAAATAGTAGTAATGAGAGAAGATTTTGGATTTCATTTTGGGAGGAATTTCATGTCCCCACCATCCAGTGACATTCCACATTAGCTAGTGAATTTACCTTTAGAACTGCTCCTGCTGAATTAGAATTTTTTGGGATATTCTCAAGTTCTGGTTAAGACTTGTGGAAAAGAAAATTGAAAAGTACACACAAATACTCACACAATCAGAGGTAGAAGTGAGAGAGTGGATCTTATCTACCTCATGTCAAATTTATCAAATAAATGCTACAGATTAAATGATAATATTGGGTGGGAGATATAATTAAATTCAATTGATTATCTAAACTTTCAGTTATGGTGTGGGCATCTGAACAAATCCAATTGGAGGCTAGAAACTATGGCAATGAGATATGTAATTAAGTCAGGAAACCTTAACATTCTTGGTACAGGAAGGCAATAGGTATTATTTTGCTTGGGAGGAAGGTGAGCTAGAAAATGAAATTATCCACATAATTATTGTTGTCTGATTGATGAGTAGTGTCTGACTCTTTGTGACCCCCTTGGACTATAATATTCTCTATGAGATTTTCTTGGCAAAGATACTGGAGTGATTTGCCATTTTTTTCCTCACTGGATTAAAGCAGAGGTTAAGTCTGAGACTGGATTTGAACTCAGGTCTTCCTAACTCCAGTTCCAATTCTCTCTTTTCTGAGCCACCTACCTACATCTAACTCTCACATAATAATAGTTATTTAATCTTTCTTTTTTATTATGCAAACATAGTCAACCTATTCATTTTAAGCCTTAATTGTTTACATGTGCTCTGGTTCTTAAGACTTTAAAAATGGAATGTTTTTTGGTAGAAAAGTTTCTTGAGAACAATCACAATTTGGCCTGGTAAATAAATGTGAAGCAAATATGGGATTACTTTCAGGGGGCATACAATTGGTAAAAATAAAGGGAACAAAGATTATTTAATACTCAGTGAAATGCAGAGCCTGCACTGTTAGTTTTATATGTTTAGTCATATCTATATTAACATTTTGAAAGAAATTATTTTAATCATTTTGTAAGAAATCTAGTTCTATAAATCATCATTGCCATCATCAATCTTTTTTGTTCTTGTGTTTATTCTTGTTCTTGTTCTTATTCTTGTTTTTCATTATTATTATTACCATCACCACAACCATTGCTATCATTATAATCTCCCAATCATCAAAAGTTTGGCCAATAGTTTTGATTTTTTTTTTAAGCCAGAGCAATTCATAAAGAAGAGTGCACTGCCTACTAATGTGTAGATGAATTGTGATTTGAACTAGTGAATGAATTAGCTATATCAATGGAACCACTGATCCTTGAAGCATTCATTAATTATAATAATAAAATTGTCACTTTTTAGATATTACTTCAAGACCTATAAAATACTTTCCTCATAGTTATCCAGGAGTATGGATAGATAGAACAATAATTTTCCCTTTTTTCAGTAAATGAAACAAAACTGAAATAAGAATTTTATGTTTTTTTTTTTCCAGGAATTTTGGAAGGGACCTCAGATTTGAAAAGATTCTCATATTTCAACTAATTGAACCAGAACCTGAACAAGAATATATTCTATAATACACTTTTTTAAAAGGTTACCAAGATTTTTTGAAGACTTTCAGTAAAGGGAAATTCACCATTTCTTAAGAAAATACACTCTATTTCATAATACATTTTATTCCCATATCAATCATGCCATTTATGCCTTGATCCAAATCATTTATAACAATATTAAACAAAAGATCCAATCACACATTCCTGGAGTACCCCCAGGGGTAGTTCTAGCTGAAAAGTGATATTGAACCATTAAAGATTATTCTTGACTAGGACTGCATGGCTAATAAGTGTCAAAACTTTAACTCGAAGTCACAGATTCTAATTTGAAGGTACCTTAGTGGTGATCATCTGGTTCAGCCATTACATGGAAGGAATCCCTGCTATAACATCCTCAGATAAGATCTATTTGAAGACATGAAAGTGTATAGGACCCCTGGTCTACAACCAGGAAAACTCATCTTCCAAAGTTCAAATCTGTCCCTAGCTGTGGGACCTGAGTAAGTCACTTAACCCTGTTTGCCTCAGTTTTCTTATCTGTGAAATGGCCTAGAGAAAGAAATGACAAACCATTCCAGTATCTTTACCAAGAAAACTCCAAATAGGGTCTTAAAGAATCAGACATCACTGGAAGGACTGAACAACAACAAAAATTGTTAGGAAGGTTTTCTTAGCATCAAGACTAACTTAGTATTTTTGAGATTTCTAATCATTGCTCTTTGTTCTGTCCTATTGGGCCAAATATAATAAGTCAAATTCTTATACCACATGACAACCTTCCAAATAATGGAAGATAGTTCTCATATTCACCCATTGTCCCATTCTCTGCTTCTTGAATCTTCTCCAGATTCTATCAGCACATTTCCTTTAAACAATTCTCATATGGCATGGACTCAAAGACTTTCATCTTCATGATTGTCATCTATTTGGACAATTTCCAGGTTATCAGTGTCTTGGCTAAACTCAAGTGGCCACAAGTGAATACAATATTCCATATGGGATTTAACGATAAAATCATAGGGTCAACCCCATGTTTCTAGAGTGTCCCATTCCTCCTATCACATTGACATTAAACCTTGATTACAATTCTTTATCCATCTAACAAATTTCAAATTTGGTGGATTGTATTATGATATAATTCATATTTCACCAATTCTCCATAAACATATTATAATCTTAAAAATTAAAAAAAGCTAGGCAAATGCTTTCTTCAGAATTTTCCACTTCTACTAATTTGGTGATGCTTTATTTAGAACCAACTAAGAAATACTTTTTCTTGGAATATAATCATGCCCACAGGGCTCAGCTGGAAATAGGAAATTTAAAATGACTAGTTAACTGGAGTGGTATATGGACTGTTATTGGAGGCTCTATCTTTCCATCTGATTTGTAAAGTGGAAGTGTGAATTTATATTGATCTTTTTCTTGTCCTCTTTTCTACTTTGAAAAGACAGATCAGTATATAACAGGGCCATCCCTCCAGTTTTCTGGTTGTTGAGTATTCTAGTATTCATTCACTGTATCTAACTCCCAGAGTTAGAATGGTTGTCTTGGGATCAAAAATGTGAAAATGATATATGCTAGCTCATAGCTTTTAAGCTACTGATCAGAAACATATAGAGTAGATTTTCAAGTTCAACATATTTTAATGATTGAAGATTTCTTGCAGAATATCAGGTCTAAGATAGTTATATTTATGTTCATTCAGCCTGAAAGGATATCTCATAGATAATGCTCATGAAGTCCAAATTCCTTTAAGTTTTAGCTGAAAGTAACTATTATAAGAACAAATGATATCAGCATGCTAATAAGATCTTTCAGTCAAGGAACTGGAAAATTTGGGTACTCCTTTTTTAAACAATAAATCTAATGATCATATCAGAATTAAAAAAAATATTCAAGAAAAGGGGTAAATCCCTCACAACCAGAGTGAAAACTATTTCAAAGTCATTTTGATTTCTAGAGGAATAAAATGAAAGTGTCTATAATGTGACCCCTAGTTAGTTATTTCTTTACTAAAACTTTCATACTTCCAAAAACCCTCTCCTTGGTCTTCTCACTCCTCTCAGTGGTCTTTCTATTTCCTTCCTCCTCTCATGCATATTTTAAGTCAAACAAATAGACAATGCAGAAGACAACACAGACAGCAACCAAACCTGAATCTACTGTAAAGCCCTTTAATTTCCCTCTATGCATTGGAAATGATGCTGTGACTAAATGTGGGCTATTTATGTCATCTTTCACTTTAGACTGTGTGAGCTAAGGCATTGCCATTAAATCAGCCAGTGCAGGGTAAATTCCATGCATTATGTTTCTCTGTATTAACAGTTGATTGTTTATAGCACAATTGATTGGTTAGCCTGTACGTTGATCCACATCAGCCATTAAGACTATGCTAGAGTCCAGTTCCTTGGATCAGACCAACCTCACTGTGGTTTAACCCCTAGGTGATGTTTAATAAAAAGGCCACATATCAGGCAGGTACTTTAAAATATTATCCTTCATGTAAATGCATACAGAATGATAAAGCAAAGATTGACAGTCCAATTTGCAATATGCTTCATTGTGATTTCAGGAAACATCGCAGTGACCTTTATAATTAACTTAATTGACAAAGTCTCAGAAAGCAAAGGCAATGACACTGCTCCACTGCACTGTATAAATATGTTCATAGCTTGGCACTAGCTTCTTCATGCATCCTTTTAGCTAATGCAGACAGCAAACATGCCCTTTGCCTGGCCCAGTCTATTCATTTAAAAGTACCCTAAGTAAAAATTGACCAAAGAAGTCTTTGGGGCTTTCATCTCTATACAGAAAGAATAACCACTGAGAAAAAGCTACAACATCAGGTCCATTAAGGCAGAGAAGAAGAGAGACTCATTTTTGAAACTACTGTTGAACTCATAGTGAAGCCATTTTGTCATTCTTAAACTGATAATCTTAGCAGAAAAATAAAATATAGCTCTCTAGGCAGAAATCCTCTTACAAAGTTCACAGACCTTGTGTATCCAGTGACAATATAGATGATAAATACAGGACTGGCCACAGGAGAAAAGTCTCCAAGCATCTACATACCACTGCATCCATTATACTGGCAACATAAGGGAGGCAAAGTGTTCTGGAAAATGCAGTTTAAATGATGTATACTTCATTTTACTTGCAATCCTTCACAGGTCATATGAATCCTGTTTTACCCAGTAAAAAGAATGTTCCAAATGTACATGAGCCCTGCAGAAGTCTGATAATAGAAAATATGACAGGGATAGAAATAATATAAGGGGTATTATTTTTAGTAAATCAAGAGATAAATTATGGGTCTATATTTCATCTTGAACACAATTTTACAGATGTTTTGTGAATACCTTGGACTCAACATCATGAAAATTTTTATAAGAATATATGCTTTTTGAAGGCAAGAATGATTTTATTCTTATCTTTGTATCTCTGAAGCTAGCACAAAATAGGTAATAAATGTTCCTTGAATTAAAGAATTGATTCAATTTAATTACTTTGGCTACTAATATTACTTCTATTTCTGCTATGACTCCTTCTCTGACTCCTCTCTTCCTAAGCATTTATATCTCCTACCATGTGCCAGACACTTTACACCATTTAATAAAATGACATCAATTAACAGCAATACATTGGATCCTCCTTCAATAAATAATCTTACTATTCCTGAGTCATACCCCTGTGACATGATCGTTTTAATGAAAAGTCACCAGATTGAGGTTGGGATTTTTATCTGTCAGAGATAGAGAATTTACACATCAGACTGACTGAAGATAAACATGATAATTTCTAAGGTATTTTCAATCTTTACATTTTCAGTTATGAGTATATAGTAGTCATTGGCATTCCCTTTCACTCCTGGAGTAGTCAGAAGAAAGAGTGTAGCAGTATGAGTTAATTCATTCCATTGCTAAGTCATCTTTCTAAACAAAAACAAACACTTCCCCAAACTCTTATTTATTTCTTAGCTAGTCTAAATAGGATAAAGCATTAGGTTCAAGCAGATAGCTGTAAATGATTGATGAATATATAATAGATTTGACACTTCAATAAACTTTATTTATAGTATATACTATTCCAAGATGCCAAAAATGTAGCTTAGAAATAAATTTACATATTTTCTGTGATTTTTTTAAATTAAGAAGCAATTATGCAGTATTTTCATCTGGAAAGATCAGGGTTGTGATGGTGATTCCCTGATGAACTTATGATGTGGCTTTGATTATCACTTAAAGCTCTCCATATCTCAGTTTCCTTATTTGTAAAAAAAAATTAGAAAATCAAATGGAATTTTCTTAAGGTTATTTTTTAACTCAAAATTAAATAAAAGAACAGGCTCTATCCAGTTCTTTATCTAATATGAATAGAAAATACATATATGATTTCATTGGTAAAAAAAAAAATCTGGGTGAGGAAACTGCCTGACACAACAGGTAAGCATATTTTCTGCTTCTTAGAACTTCAGATAATTGACTGGAGAAATGACTTTCTCAGAATCATACAGCGAATATGTGGCAGGAATGGGAAGCTTAAAGCTTGCCTTTGAGATTGATTCACTATCCACTACACCATGAAAACTTCTCTCTCTCCATCATAAGGGAGAAAATCTTTCCTTCAAGAACTTGAAATTTCACTCTTTTAGCTAATTTGAGCATTGCTGTTCCCTGGAGAAAAGTATGGATATTTAGAAAACAATCAGCATAATCTCTAGATTAAAGCTTATTGGCAATAAGTTCTGCCATTAATTTGTTTTATGACTTCAGGTAAATTACTGAAGTTCTTTGGGTTTACTTATTTTAAAAATTAAAAAAGACAAAACTAAGATCTCCATGAGGCTATGATTATTTATTCAGCCTTGGCTTTATATATCCTTGTGTGGTAGACAAAGAAATGATATGAGATCTTAAAGAGCATCATCATCTACTTGACAGTCTGTCCAAAGCTATTCAAGAACTATAAATATTCTTAAAATAGAACAATGACGTGGAGAGTGTTTTGATTTTAGCAGGGTTTCTTTCTTGTGTTGCTATCCATTGCTATGCTAGGTGACCATCTGTTTTGCTAGCTTACAAAAGATAGACTACTTATATGCACCTGTTGTGGAAAGGCAGAAATACTCTTAAATTTGCTTCAAAAGATATTTCATGCTTACTTTCTTCCATGTCAGAAGAAATTGGGATCCCTCTACCCTAGATCAGTGAACTGATTATGTATATAAGTAGCACCAAATGTCTGGAGTTTATAGTATTTTAAAAGACCATAATTACTAAAATATCATACTAAAGAAAAATAAATTATAGTATCTTTAAAATGGAAATTAACTCATTGTTCTACTATTTTATTTACAAGTTGTTTTAACATTTTAATTGCCATTTTAAAACAAATATCAAAATAAATGACTAACACTGTTCTTTTATATTTATATTGCAAGGATTTATAAATTTGTAAAAGAAACTGAAAATAAAAGTTGCACAGTTTATCCAGTAAGTAATTGTAAATTTAAAAATTAGGAAACTGAGAGAAGTGAAAATGTAATGAAAACTTTAAAAAATAATGTATTTATTCAAGTAATATTAAAGTAACAACCTCATTTGTAATGTTCACTCTAAAATGTAATGTTCTCTGTTGAGGTTTTCTTGGGGTCTCTGGAGGCAGCCTTCATTTCAGTTCAGTAATCACCACAAGTACAGCCAAGCGTTAAAGTCCAAATCTTTTATTGTCTCTTTCAAAGTCTTGTCTCTTTTCCTGGTGCCTGGTTAGCTTTCTTATAGTCCAGATCCTTTATTATCTCCTTCTTGCCCAGCTTTCTGGAGAGCCTTTCTGTTTGGCCTTGGTTCCCAAAGCTTGAGCTCCCGCCTGCCTTCTCTGACTTCTGAATCTCCCCTACTTCCAAGGGTTTGTGCTTCAGCATCCAGCCACAACAAAGGTAGAAGATGGAATGAATCTGTTTCAGTCTCCAAGAGCTTCTAGTGGGCTTGTCCTTTTCTGGTCCTGAGAGCTTCTTGTTTATATGTTGTACACTGAGTACAAACCAATCATTATATCACTAGGAAACCATTATTTGTTGTAGGATTAAATCAATGCTAAACTAGATTTAACCAGTGTCTCCTCAATTCCACTTAGTACCTTGTTTCAAGTTCTGGCCCATAACATCTCCTTGTAGGATTAAATCAATCATACTGAACCATTTGTTTCAAGTTCAGAGTTCTGGCCCATAGCACTCATTTTTAAATAAAAAACAAAATAAAAGAATGAAGGGAGAAGAGAAAGAAAATAGTAATATACAACAAATCATAATGGTCACTTTATATACACTGATTGCTATTAGACATTGGAAAATCTGTTTTTATATCTGAGATGTGAATCTCAATTTACTAATCTTTGAATTATTTTGTATGTAGTACAGAAACATTCAAGTAACTGAGGAGATTCACTTGATTGGCCTTAGATACCTACTTCATTAAAAATTCTGACATGGGTTGAAAAGTTTAGTAGAAACAGTCTTCTCTAACAACTCCAAAATTATTTTTCTTTTTATTTACCTATTTCATTGTATTTCTTTATTACTCATTCATTTATTTATCTGTTTATTTATTATTTATATTCATATATTAATTTATTTATCTAGTTATTTATTTTTTCTTTATTTATTTCTGGAATTGTGTTTGTTATTGCTTCTTCTATAATATGATCCACATTAAACTTGAAAGCTGGAAATGACCTTGAAGGTAAATTAGTCCAACCTTATCATTTTACTGACAAGGAATTAAAGAACCAGAGATGTTGTATGACTTCACATGATCACACTCATAAGTTTTATATAAATTCAATAGATAACATCTAATTATGCAAAAGTAATTAATAGATTAGGAACCAGATAGCAATGGGGTTAACCAGATGATTTTTGTGTGGAACCCCAATTGCCTCAGGAAAAAAAAATAATGCAAAGGTGAGAGCAACGAAAAATACATTTGTATGGATGAGGGGAAAAAAAAACTGGAGGAAGCTTAAGGTAGTGAACACAAATAAAATAATAAAGAGATTGGTTAAATGTTTACCAGCTAGAAGTGACTTGTTACTAATAAGGTAGTAAATTATGACATTGTTTAATTGTGCTCTCAATCACTAGCTTGTTAGATCAAAGACAAAAATTAATATAAAATTAGAAAAAATAAAATTGAGGAAAAGTATGTCTTATTCTAACACATTTAAACAAGATTTGATATTATAAATATATGAAATTTCACATATGTGAAAACATTTTATGACAATTGTTGGCATAGAGACCTAGATTTGGAGTCTGGAAAACCTCGTTTCAAATCTGGTCTACATTACTAGTTGTGGGGCTTGGACAATTTTCTTTTTCTTCTTTCCTTCCTTCCTTCCTTCCTTCCTTCCTTCCTTCCTTCCTTCCTTCCTTCCTTTTTCTTTCTTTCTTTTTTTCTTTCTTTCTTTCTTTCTTTCCTCCCTCCCTCTCTCTTCTTTCTTTCTTTCTTTATATCTTTCTTTCTGTAATATTATTATTATTATATTCACTTGGGCTACCCATGTTTTTTTTTTTCCAATTGATTACATCTGACTTTGTGTGGAAAGTGTTTTGTTGTATTCATAACTGACTTTGCCTTGGTGGATAGACTTTCAAATATATATATATTTATTATAGACAGTTATTGTAAATTGAATTTTTCTTTGTATGTCTTCCGTAGGACTTTGTTGGTAATATATAAAAATACTGATGTTTTATATGGATTTATTTTGCATCCTGCTACTTTGCTAAAGTTGTGAATTGTTTCTAATTATTTTTAGTTGATTCTTGAGGGTTCTTTAAGTTTATCATTATGTCTTCTGCAAAGAGTGATTATTTGGTTTCCTCATGACCTACTCTAATTTCTTTAATCTCTTTTTCTTTTCTTATTACCAAATCTAACATTTCTAAAACAATATTGAATAGTAATGGTGATAGTGGGCGGCCTTGTTTCATCCCTGATCTTACTGGGAATGATTCTAGTTTATCTCCATTACATATGATGCTTGCTGATGGTTTTAAAAAGATGCTACTGATCATTTTAAGGAAAACTCCATTTATTCCTATACTCTATAGTATTTTTAATAGGAAAGGGTGTTGGATTTTATTAAATCCTTTTTCTGCATCTATTGAGAGAATCATTTGATTTTTGTTAGTTTGGTTATTGATATAGTCAATTATGCTAATTGTTTTCCTAATATTGAACAGCCCTGAATGCCTGGTGTAAATCCCACTTGGTCATGGTATATTTTCTTGGGGATAGCTTTCTATATTCTCTTTGCTAATATTTTATTTAAGATTTTTACATCAATATTCATTAGGGAAATTGATCTATAATTTTCTTTTTCTGTTTTCACCCTATCTGGTTTCAATATCATTGCTATATGTGTGTCATAAAAGGAATTTGGTAGGACTCCTTCTTTCTCTATTTTTTCAAATAGTTTGCATAGCATTGGAATTAATTGTTCTTTATATGTTTTTATGTTTATATGTTTATATGTCTTTATATGTGTAAATCCATGTGGCCCTGGAGATTTTTTCTTAGGGATTTGATTAATAGGTTTTTCTAAAATGGGACTTATTTAAATAATTTATTTCCTCTTCTGTTAATCTGGGAAATCTATATTTTTGTAGGTATTCTTCCATTTCACTTAGATTATCAAATTTATTGACATATAGTTGGTTCAAATAACTTCTAAGAATTACTCTAACTTCCTCTTCATTGGTGGAAAGTTCTTTCTTTTCATGTAATTTTTATTTCATCATGATCTGAGAAAAAATGCATTTCCTTTTTGTATTTGATTGATTGCATGGTCAATTTTTGTATAGATTCTATGTACTGCTGAGAAAAAAAGTTGGTTCCTGTGAGGTTTCTATTTATTTTGTGATTGGATTTATCTATTTCTGAGAGAGCAAGGTTGAAATCCCCCACTAGTATAGTTTTGTTGTCTAATTCTTCTTGAAGCTCTCTTAATTTCTCCTCTGAGAATTTGGATGCTATATCACTTGGTACATATATGTTTAGTATTGATATTACTTTGTTATCTATGGTACCTTTAAGTAGGATGTAATTTCCTTCCTTATCTCTTTTAATTAGAATTTTTTTCTTGTACTTTTCCCCTTCTATTCTCCCTTCTATTAATCTCCTCCCTTTCTTTCCCTTTCTCCTCCTACAGGGTGAGACAAGCTTGTCTGTGAAGCTGACTGTGTCTCATATTCTCTCTTTGAGCCAAATATGATGACAGTAAGATTCCCACAATGCTTCATTCCCCTCCTTTCTCTTTGTCATTTGCAATAGGTCTTTTTTGTTTCTTCATGAGATGCAATTTACCCCACTTAACTCCATTTCTCTCTTCTTCCAGTAGAATCACCTTTCCTCCTCTAATTTCTTTTTTATATCTTCACAATAAAATCAAATTATACTTGCAACCTCTAAGTATATGCATAACAGAGATTCAGATCTCAAGAGTTAAACACATCATCTTTCCATATAGGTATATAAGCTTTTTAACTTTTAAAAGAAAATTATTTTTTCTTTCCTTTTTATCTTTTTTATGTTTCTTGAGTTCTGTATTTCAAGATCAAATTTTCTATTAAGCTCTGGTCTTTTCATTAGAAATAGATGAAATTCCTCTGTTTCATTGAATGTCCAATATTTTTCCCTGAAATATGATGCTCACTTTTGCTGGATAGTTGATTCTTGGCTGCAATATAAGATCCTTTGCCTTGTGGAATATTGGATTTCATGGCATTTGGTCTTTTAAAGTGGAAACTTCTAGGTCATTGGGAATCCTAATTTGGACTCCTCAATATTTGAATTATTTCTTTCTGGCTGCTTGGTGTGATAATTCTGAAATTAAAAAAAACAATATTCCTTGGAATTTTCATTTTGGGGTCTCTTTCTGGAGGTGATCAGTGAATTCTTTCAATGGCTATTTTACCCTTTGGTTCTAGGAATCCAGGAAGTTTTCCTTGATGATTTCCTGAAAGATCATGTTTAGGCTCATTTTTTTTTTCATCCCGGTTTTCAGCAAATTCAATAATTTTTATATTGTCTCTCCTGGATATATTTTCTATGTCAGTTGTTTTTCCAATGAGGACATTTAGGCATTTTCTTCTATTTTTTCATTTTTTTTTTTTTTTGGTTTTGTTTAACTGATTCTTGAATTCTCATTGAGTCATTCACTGCCATTTAATTCTAATTTTAGTGAATTATTTTCTTCAGTTAACTTTTTTATCTCCTTTTGCATTTGACCAATTGAACTTTCAAATGGGGTATTTTGTTCATTGCATTTTTTTTCCATTTCATAAACCTACTGTTCAATAAATTGGTTTCTTTTTCATAGTTATTTTGTAATCAGTTGTATGCTTTTTCCATTTCATTGAATCGATTTTGTACAGTTACATGTTTTCCCATTTCATCAAATCTATTTTTTTTAAATTTTCTTCAGATAACTTCTGTTTTTCATTTTCCATATACTCTTTGCAAAGATCTTATTTCCTTTCCCCATGTTTCTTTTAACTCCCTTTTAAGATACTTTTTGAATACTTCCAAGAGAGCCTTGTGAAAGGGGAACCAACTCATGTCACCCTTTGGGATTTCATTGGGAGCTGATTTTCCTTTATTATACACAGGGTTTGAGGTCTGTTCTCTTTCTCCATAAACGCTGTCTATAGTCAGCCTTCTTTTTACTTTTTTTGCTCATTTTTTAAAGGATTGAGTTCTTCCCTTAAAGCAAAGAGGCAGCAGCCACTTTAGTTTGCCCCAGGGCCAAGGCTGTTGATTGATATCCATTGCTAGGCAGTCAAGTCAGATCTTAGTTCTTCTGGGCCTCAGTGACTCACAATTTGCCTTTTGTATTTGTTTTGTCTCACAGCAAATCTGCTGGACCACTGGCTTGTAAACAGGACAGAGTAGCCTAAGAGGCTGACCAAAGATACCCAGGTGCTTAGAAGCTGCAAAACACTACCTCCCCACCCCAGCTCTTTGCCCTGAGCTCCCTGACCTATAGTCTGAGCTCAGTAACCTCTTCCCCTACCTGATTTAAACATATCTTTTCTGAAGTTCTTCCAAAGTATCTTCTTCTGAAAATTTGTTGTACTTCAAATATTTGTGGGCTCTATGACTTCAAAATCAGTTCAGAGACTTAATCTGCTGGTGATTAAAGGAAGGGTGATTAAGGTGAGTAAGGGAAGCTCAAAGAATCTCAGATAGAGATGTGTCTACTTTCTTCCGTCCTGGCTCCACCCCCACCTTGGGGAATTTTCTTACTCTCTATTTGCCTTAGTTTCCTCAATTGCAAAATTTGGATAATAACAGAATTTACTTCCCAGAGTTGTTGTAAAGATCAAATGAGATAATATTTGTAAAGTGTCTAGCATATGGTAGGCACTTATAAATGCTAGCAATTATGTCCCTAATTATGAAATCAAAAGAGCTTTAAACACTCCTCTCACCAGTCATATACAAAGGAATACTAGTTTAGAATAAAAATGTGTTTGTAGAACCTTACAAAGGAGGATGGTAGAAGACTATGAGCAGTATTTTCTCATAAAAAGTGAGAAATAGAATTTTTTAAAAAGCTCAAGAAAGCAGAGAGATCCACTTATTAAAAGTAATCCTAAAGTTATTTAAGGAGTAAATATGAACAACAAAAACTGATTGAAAATGAAAAAGATCTGTAGTGACATTTTTAATAGGTTTTCGTCACTAATAGCAGTGGGACTATCAGATTTGGACTCTCAACCCAGGTGTATTTATAGAGCAAGCAGAAGTGGTACCATAGAGAACAAAATAGGAAGATCAACAGGAATACAACCAAGTCTGCACAAAGGAACCAATTTTCATGGTGATTGAAGTAAGGAAATTTAACAAATGTATAGTCAAAAGCCTAAGCCTGATTATAAAAAAAACCAAATGATTTCAAAAATAAAAAGAACCACAATTATCTATAGTCATATGTCTATCTTTGTATTTAATAATGTGAGAAAAATAATTCTTTCCAAGCACTGATAGCATTTTTGAAGGAGAAATTAATAAGAAACAGTAGGATATCCAAGTTTATATTCAATAGAATATTACCATCCCATATTTGACAAAAATATAGACATTAAGATCCCACAATGCTTAATGTTTATGGACTATTTTATTCATTTATTCATTCATTTATTTTTATTATAGCTTTTTATTTACAAGTTATATGCATGGGTAATTTTATAGCATTGACAATTGCCAAACCTTTTGTTCCAATTTTTCCCCTTCTTCCCCCCATCCCCTCCCCACAATGGCAAGTTGATCAATACATGTTAAATATGTTAAAGTATAAATTAAATACAATATAAGTATACATGTTTATGGACTATTTTAAGAGTGTTTAATGTAGCAGAACAAAATGCTACCTTTAAGGCTTTCTTACAACACAGTGTCCCAAATTTCTCTTTATAATTATACCATATTTCTTGGAAAACAAAACAAAAATTATGGTCCTGTTTCCCTATGACCTAATTATTAATTATCAAATAAGACAAAAGTAAAAGGAATATATTTGCTTGCCAAATTTGGTTGCCAATATCATGAAATAGGTCTAGTGAAGATTTCTAAGCAGAGGATACTGTTTTAATGGTAAATTCTTCCAAAGACTCCAATAAATTTATGGCATTGTATTTATTGGACCAAATCCTAAAAATCTTGAGATATGAGTTACATAATTATTATGAAAATTTAGTCTATTATCTTGACAATGACTATCAAATCCAATTGTATCTATCTAGCTAGCTGCCTATCTATTTATCTATGTTGATTAGACAAGGCAAATGGGCAATGTATTGAACCTGGAACTGAAAAGAGTAAATTGTAAAGCCACTGCAAAATTCTAAAGTTTATTTATGCTGTCTCCATCGAAAAAGAAGGGGAAACGAAAGGGATCTCTTTTAAGCACTATTATTCTTCCCATTGTATTTATATTTGTGAAGCATGTAAAATTAAAATCTCTGAAGAATGGATATTGAATAAAATGCTGCAAAGGATGTCATTTAGAAACATACAATGGGAAAGGAAGAGAGTGGACCATAAAGGAAATACAAAAACATAATCTAATGATTTAGGCTTTGTGTGTTTCATTGATACTCTCTCAATGTTATAAAACCTGAAGGGTAGGCCTTTGGAAGGTACATGAAAACATGATGTAGAATTATATAGAATTAGTAGTCATGGATGAGTTCGTGTCCACTTCATTAAAGTTTTTTTTTTTTTTATAATAGCTTTTTTTTTTTATTTTTCAAAATATATGCAAACATAGTTTGTAACATTCACTCTTCCAAAATCTTTTGCTCCAAATTTTCTCCCTCCCTTTCCTCACTCTTCTTTCTGAAACAGCAAGTAATCCATTATATGTAAAACATGTGCAGTTCTTCTAAATATATTTTCACATGTATCATGTGGCACAAGAAAAATCAGATCAAAAAGAAAAAAAATGAGAAATAAAAAACAAGCAAAACAATAACAAAAAATGAAAATACTATGCTGTGATCCACATTCAGTCCCCATGGACCTTTCTATGGATGCAGATGATTTTCTCCACCACAAGACCATTGAAACTGGCTTGAATCACCTTATTATTGAAAAGAGCCGCATCTATTAAAATTGCTGATCAAATAATCTTGTTGTTGTTGTGCACAATGTTCTCTTGGTTTTACTCATTTCACTTTAGTTCTTTAGGCCTTTCTGAAATCATCCTGCTGATCATTTCTTATAGAGCAATAATATTCCATAACATTCATATGCCATAATTTACTCATCCATTCTCCAGCTGATGAGCATCCATTCAGTTTCTAGGTTCTTGTGAATACAAAAAGGGCTGCCACAAGCATTTTTGCACATGAGAGTCCTTTTCCCTCCTTTATGATTTTTTTGGAATATAACTCCAGTAATAACATTGCTGGATCAAAGGGTATGCACAGTTTGATAGCCCTTTGGGCATAGTTCCAAATTGCTCTCCAGAATGATAGGATCAGTTCCCAACTTCACCAACAATGTACTGTTATTCTAGTTTTCCCACATACTCTCTAACATTTATCATTATCTTTTCTTGTCATTTTAGCAAATCTGAGATGTGAAGTGGCACCTGAGAGTTGACTTAATTTGCATTTTCATTAGAGGAGTTTTACAATCAATTATTCCCCCCTCTCCAATTCCTCATTTTTATTAATCTTTGAAATAACTTTAAAATCTCTATTAGACATTAATATTTTATTGTGTACATTCCATCACATTTCTTTTTTGTATATTTTTGGTATAATCACTATTCCTGACAATGTCCTAAGCTAACATGTATACTTCTTAAAACACTTTGATACTGAAATGAGGAGAGTTAAAACTCCACTGTTACTAAGATCACTATAAAACCACAGACATATAGTTCCCATTTTGGTGAAATTTTGTCTTTCCAGTTTCAAGCTAAAATATTCTTAGGATGAATCTCATCAAAATTTCTGCAACCAGATATTCTCTGCTTAGGTTCTGTTTTGCTGTTTTGAGAGCTGATATAATTTTTATTCTTGTATTCTTTCACCATCATACTCTTTGATATTTTACAAAATGAATTTATATTCTAAAATACTAATATGATTAATTTTCCGGTTTATCACTAAATTGTTGTTAAGACATAAAAATTTATAAAAGAAAACAAAAGACAGAAATGTTTTAAAAATACTACAAACATTTCCATTTAGATTTTTGAATTACTTGGTCATCAACACAATAATATATCAAAATTAACAGTTTTTTTAATTCCAAGTTCCCAATTTTTCAAAAAGAGATGCACCAAAGTAAGGGCAATGAAAACACTTAAAAGAGGTGACAGAAACAAAGTCAGTGTAGGTTAAAGTTATTAATGAAGACCACAAAGTGATTAAACTGATCCCACATTAGTAAGTGGCAGGATACACAATATAACCATGCACTATAGATGAAGTAAAACCAGTGCCTATGCTGCAGATGCAGCAAATCACCTTTAAGAGCCTCAATTTCTTTCTCTATAAAATAGTACAGGTTTGACGTTGCTCTCCAACATCTCTTCTAGCCTTAAATGCTATAATTCTACATACACAAAAGTTTTTTTTTGTTTGTTTGTTTGTTTTGTTTTCTTTTAGTTTTTTAAGTCTCACATGAGCCAAGGTGATTTAACAGGAAACCCTAATCTGCCTCTTGTGTTCCTTTACTTGTACAGAATATAACAAATACACAGTTGATTTTGAAGGTGACAAATTAGTTGCAGTAAAATGTGTTAGCACTAACATTTACACACATGCTGTATGTAATGCTGTGTAGGGCAGAATTTTAATTAACACTTCATGGACATAATAGAGATTATAATTTATGTTGGTATCAATATGCACTCAGGGTGAATGCCATTATTTTTGATTTGTTTATTTCCCTACCTCTACCTACATGTTCTTGTCCTGTCACTTCAAATGTGACTTATTTATTGTGTTTATTTTCTCCATTCATTTATTTTAACATTTTAAAACACTCTGAAATGAGTGTGAGATGGGCAAAAGAGGTACTACAGGCCTGATTAATTAACTCCTTTTAACATTCTAAGAACTACTCTCACAGGTCTGAGTACCCAGGAACCTCACTATATCACTGCCTTCTTGTATGTTTAGATCTGTGTGGACATTTGTATGTTGAGGGAGAGAAGGAAAGACAAAGGAAAAAAACAGGCATTATAGTTTAATACACTGGAAAGTATGCTGGATTTGGAGTCAGAAAATTTGATTTTAAACCTCCCACTACCACACATAACTTAAGGTAAGTAACCTAAAACTATGTAGACCTCAATTTCCTCATTTGAAAAAATGAGATAAGTGGGATAGATAAATTTAAAAGTTCCTACCAGCTCTAAATCTTATGATCTATGACCTTATAAGGTTTTGGTCTCCAGGAGGATAACAATAAAAATGCAGAGTCAAGAACTACACTTTGATCTCTATTTTGTCATATACCATATACTCCTAATTCAGCTGATTTTCCCCTGGCTATACTAAAAGTTATTTTAGGTCATAGACTGTGTCTATAGTTCAGTAATTTTGTTAGTCCAGCAAAACAAAGCTGGCTGATTGATGATCAACTTATACTCCTAAACCAGCTTTCTTATCTGAGAACTCAGTTGAGCAATAGGTATAATTTCAGGTAGCAATGCATACTGGAAATGAGGAAGTTATATAACCCTAAAGCATAATCAAGGCTAGGCATTTTTTCCTACGGTATCTGAGAGGCACGTTTAACTAAAACTTTATCTATTTATCACAACTCAAACATTGGGAGAAAGATACAGAACAAAAGTTGTTTCTATGATTATTCTTAGAGAACATTAGTTCTTAGCACACAATAACCGGTTTAAATCTAGTTATGTAAAGGACATCACAAATAAAAAATAGCAACTTACTCATTTTATCTAAGCAAAATAGTAAAAGGTCAGAGAAGTTAAAAACATGAAATGTATAACATTCTTTTTCAGTAGAAAGGGAGTGAAGTAAATAAGATTCTAGCTCCAATAATGAAATAAGAAACACTCTTATCCAGGAGTGTCCATTTTCAATAAACTTTAGATTTTCAAGCAAATCCAGTGATATCAAGAGTCTGGCTTCCCACGGCATGTCTGCCACGCCAAAGTATTTCTCTCTATGTCTCTCCCAAATTTATCTTGACCCAATCCAACAAGGAAGTTCCTTTTGGAAGTCCGTAGCTTACATGCAACATTATTTCCATCAATTTGGAATTGTTTCCCTCTGCATATACACAGCAGGAAAAATCAGATGGACAGCCTTGACTGGAAGCTAAGTTATATTGAACTTTAGAAATCTGGATCTAAAATTTCATACATCTAGATAGCTGCCTTAAAAGTCAACTACTTTGGTCTGATTTGTATGGGAGAAATTTATACATAAGTCTCACTAGACAAATTGCCTTCTCCATGGTCACATAAGTATGTGTCAGAAGCAGGACTTGGAACTCAGACCTTCCTGCCTCTAAGCTTAGCCCTCTATTCTTTCTGACAAACTGCCTCTCTTGTGGGTACTATGGGCATTCTAAGACAGTATATAAAGCATTGCTCTTAGGCTAGAGTACAGAGAAAGAGAGAGGAATCTTAAAATGGCATGTTCTTTCAAAACATTCTGTTTTCCTTAGGACCCTTCTGGGGATAGAACACTGACTATTATTCATTGTTGAAAGTGACTTTTTAATGAATGAGCTCAGATCCAGTCAAGAGTGCTGCTGAGCACATGCTATGTGTTTATTATAATGGCAGGTACAAATGCCTAAGACCAAGTATAGTCTTGGACAAGAGGACTCGGAGCTGTTTGTGCTCACAGGTATCTAGGAAAGGCCCTCTAAGCTGCCAGGTCATTGCCCCTCCTAGGAGGAAGTTTTCACCTGAAGAGTGAAAGTCACACACTATAGGACAAAAGAATGGGATCGCTCCCATTAAATCTACCTACGAGAATAGATCATTGCTCACCTTGGATAGAGTCAAGTGGGCTTTTACCAATCAGTTGGCCAGAAACTTTGGAGATCTTTCCCTCCCTGACTTGTTCTTGATTGATTGTTGACTCAGTGAGAGAGAGTAATAGGTTCCCAACATCAACATGTTAAGGTTCTCACAGTACCAAGGTTTACAATTTAAGTGGAAGAGAACAACTATTATTTTGCAAAAAGCCATGTTGGACCATTTCACTTTTATTTTACCACTCCATTCTCATAGAACTTGAATGAGATAATTATGCTCATTTATTTTGGTCGCAAAATTTGACAACAAGAACTTGTTATTTTTCTTAGAATGTTTCATTATGGAATATTTTCAGCAGCACAGAGAAAAAAGTCATTGCATGTAGAAATAACCAATAATATACTGGTAAAAGAACATCTGGAGACACATATTGAAAGTACGTGACTAAGAATAATAGCAGAGATGACTAGTTTGTCTCGTTGTTACTAAGCTGAGAGGAAAGGCATTGATTCCCTGACCAATCTACCAGATATTCCTCCAAAATTTAAACATATCTTAATTGGATCTTAGTCAATTTTAGTATGGGTCAGATTGAGAAAGTTCAATCTTAGAAGTTAAGGTTTGATGAAAACTGAGATTAGAAATATAAGAAATATAGAAATATAAAGGATGTGGTCTAGGGATAGATAAACCAAGAGACAGAGGTAGAGAAAGACAAAGAAAGAGAGGGAGAGACAAGCAGACAGAGACAGAGAGAAACAGAGACAAACAGAGACAAAGAAAGACAGAGATAAAGAGGAAGAGGCAAACATACAGAAAGAGAGAGACAGAGAGGGAGAGACAAGTAGACAGAGACAGAGAGACAGAAACAGGCAGAGAGAATACTATCATTTAGGATTTTGACATATGAGCCAAAAACAATAGAAAAATGATGTAAATTTCCTGAGATCTCACAACTATCTAATGGCAGAGCTAAGCCATCTCTCAGTGTAGCATTTTTTAAAGTCAATTTTCTCTTTAGGCTCTCCTGTTTACAAAATTTTCAAATATGTGTATAATCCTTCATAAGCAGCCATTCAATATTATGTACCTCTGAGATCTTTTCATGGGTTATGAAAACTCATAACTTATAACTTATAAAATAAAATATTCATAAAATATTAACACTACAGATTTAAGACCTTAGAATATATTATACTCTAGAGTCACATAATATGGTCTTAAAGATTCCAAACTATACTACATAGTGACCACCATTATCTTCATTTTATAATAAGGATTTGATACTTCCCAAGACATCTAAGCAAATCCCTACACAATTTCTGTGACTAACTAGCTCCAAGTAATTCAAAGTTATAAATTTAGAGAATTAAATATGACATATCTTTGTGATATAGTAAAACTGTGAATGTACTATCTGGCAAATATGTGTACCTAAGTGAAAAGGTCACTAACCTCTTTAAAACATTTAAAACAACAATCCTACTACTGGGTTCTATATTTCAATGAGTTGAAGGGCAGAGTTACAGGTCTCAAATATCCGAAAAAATAATTTTACCAGAATTTTTTCATAGTAAAGAACTGGGATAAAATGGGTCATTGATTGGGGAATATCTAAAGAAATTGTGGTATGTGAATGTAATGAAATATAGTGCAATAAGACATGATGAATATGACAAATTCAGAAAAGCATGAGAAAAATAATATGAAGTAATAGAGTAAAAAAAACAAAATCATAGAGAAATATACACATTGGTGATAATACTTTAAATGACAAGATTACTAAAAAACTTTTTTCTTGACAGAGGTGAGGGATTATGAGATCAAAAAACTGCTTGAAAATATATTCAGAACCAGGAGAACATTGTACACGGTTTCAGCAAAATTATATGATTATCAATTGAAATATACTTGGCTATTCTCAGCAATGTTTTGATTCAAGACAATGCCAATAGACTTGGGATAAAAATATCATCTACATCCATAGAGAGAGAGAGAGAGAGAGAGCTATGGAGACTGAATGTTGATCTAAGCATAATATTTTCATCCTTTTTCTTTTGTTTGCTTTTTCATTCTTGTGGTTTTTCTTTTTCCTTTTGATCTGGTTTTTCTTGCATAATATGACAAATACAGAAATATGTTTAAAAGGATTATGCATGTCTAATCTATATCAGATTGCTTGCTGTCTTTGGGAGGGATGATGGGAGAACAATTTTGAACAGTCTTACAAAAATGAATGCTAAAAACTTTCTTTTTGTATATTTGAAAAAATATTTTGCCCTATAGCCATTTATTTTCCCCAGGAGAGTTTCTTTATGTTTTCCACAGTTATTATTTATTTATTGTTTTTTAGAGGTCAAATTTCTCTTAGAAAGCTTGTCTTTGTCTGAAGAGAGAGTTCAGTTCCAGTGGAATGAAGGTAGAGTGAATTGGGATAGATCTTGAACTATCTGTGATATAAAAACAAAAATCAAATCAGCAAAACAATCAGGATATAGTAAGCTCTTATTCTGTGCCAGGTGCCCAGTACTGGGTATATAAATGCAAGGAAGACAATCCCTGTCCTGAAGAAAGCTTTCTAGTGGAGGGCAGAAAACACTTAAAAGGGAGCTGAAAATTATGTAAAATCCAGAAGATGAAGAATGACTTCTCTGTGCTGTTCTTCAAAATGGAGGTTCCAGGAAGAACTTACCAGTAGGAGAAGTTAGCTGTATGCGTGAAGGAACAAGAGCAAAAACAAAGACTGGAGAATGAAACAAAAAAAGGGCATCTAATTCACAAAGGCTTAATATATGCTTAGTATGCACTCAGGCTAATTTCCATTTCTACAGATGCAGAGAATCTTGGAAAACTAGAATAATTTTTTTTTTAACCTTTTAGTATTTCTTTTGTGATAAAGAAAATAATTAAAGTGTTGCATTTTTGATATTTATTTTTAAGACCTTTCCTAGAATGAACCTTTTGAAAAACAATTTAAATAGGAATCATAACTAATTTAAAAACTTTCTTATAGAATTCTAGGATGAGGAGAATGAACTAAAGAGCAAAAGAAAAAGTCTTATAATCTCTTTGGGGGTTAAAACTTTCCTAAGACTCTCTGAATTTAAAACACTTTTAAAATGAAGTTACAATAAGCATTTCTTGCTGGGTATCTAAAATGTACTGGGGAACTGGAGTTGTGAAGTTTAGGAGGCTATGATTTCTTTTCTTTAAGACTGCTATTAGGGTCGATGTGATCAAGGAAAGGAATATAATATAGGAAGAAAAAAACAAAACAAAACAAATAAAGACTTTGAGGTCTAATTTCAGGTTCAGATTAGCACAGTTGTCACTATGTGTGATAGCCATCATTACTGTTCATAAAGTAATGTGAAATAAATTCCCTTTTCCCCAGAGTCAAGTCCAAAAGAGAACTGGAAGATTACAAAAACAATGTCCTTCAAAGAGGGAAGAACCATTCTCCCTTTATAATTTCTTGCGTGGGCCTTTCCTATCTCTGTAATGATCTTAGTATCAACTCATCCATCATGGGCATCTAAGTGCTAGAAACAAGTGGCTGTTTTATTCCTGTCCTATTTAGCAGGGTGATAAAGTACAGACCTATTTCTATAGTCAAAGGATCATGTTTCAGAAATTGCTTTTAGAATACTTAAAAATTTCCTTTGAGGAATGAATGAACAATTTATCCATTTCATTAAACAAGTGAATGATAGATTTGTTTTTGTTTTGTTTGTTTTTTTGTAGAGAATAACAAAGGTAATCTCAGTAGAATTATGTTTATAACAAAGGGGATGATTTGAGACTTGGCAATCATTTGGTATATTTGCTCCATATGAATAATTTGAAGGCACAAGTAGTTTATTTATCATATCAATTTTAAATATCTATATATCTGAAAATAGCAATATACAACTCCCATGAGCTTCTTAATATATCCAATTATGAAGACAGAAACATTTTTATCATTATTAATATTTTTCTTTGAGATCCAGATTCTCTCCATCCCTTCTATACCTTGCCTATCCTACTGAGAAAGAATCAAATTTCATGTGAAATCATCTAAAATATATTTCTATATTGGTCATGTCATAAAAAAGCACAAAAATAAGAAAATTATATTTCACTTTACACTCAGAGTTCATCACTCCTCTCTCTGGAGGTGGATGACATTCGTTATGAATCCTTTGGAATTGTCTTTGATTATCATATTGATCAGAATAGCTAAGTCTTTCACAGTTGATCATCATTACAACATTGTTGTTACCATGCACAGTGGTCTCCCAGTTCTTTTCACTTCACTTTGCATCAGTTATATAATTCTTGTCATGTTCTTCTGAAACCACTCTTTTGTTGTTTCTTATAGCATAACACTGTCTCCTCACATTCATGTCATAATAATCCTTTTTAAAAAAATTTTGATTGCTTTGAGTTATAACTGGTATTGCTGGATGAAAGGAATACTTTTATAGCCCTATTGTTATAGTTTTATATTTTCCCCGAAATAATTGTACTCTTTTACCATGCAATCAACAATTCATGACTATACCTATTTTTGCTTGTCCTATAAACAACTGTCATTTCTAATAGACTTGACGTGGTACCTAAGAATTGTTTTACTTTGCTTTCCTTAATCAATAGTGACTCAGAGTATTTTATATGACAATAGACAACTTTGAATTTTTTTTCTGAAAACTACCTGTTATTCTTTGATCACTGAACAATTGGGAAATGGCTCCTGTTTTCATAAATGTCAACCAATTCTTTATATATTTGACAAATGAGGCCTTTCTCAGATGAATTTATTATAATTTTTGACCTTGTTATTACTTCATTGACCATAGTACTTTTAAGCAGAAAAGAATTTCATAAGTCTTGCAAAATAACTTGGAGTTCTCAGGCTATATTTCTTTTTTAAGGATGATGACTTAAACCAAATCACTCTGGCTCTCATTGAATGGCCAACAATAGGGCCAACTTCCTTGGGGTCTTTCTTTGGGCTCTGATAACCACAAAGTAAAACTAAAATAGCAATTGTTTCCATTTTGACTAGAAACCTTGAGAGTCTTTCTCTCTTAGGTTGATTTTGTTTTTGTCTAGGCTAAAAAAAAAAAAATCATTATTTGCCTCATTTCTTTCTTACCTAAACTTAATCACTAAATGCAAATCAAACTAAGATCTGTTAAAGACCTTAGCATAAAAAGGCTAAGGTCTGAACTTATAATCAGTGTCATTTCCAATCATCCTGCTCTATTTATCTATCTATATCTATATCTATCTATCCATCTTATTAATCTATCTATCTATATCCATTGGACACAAATGGCTCTGTAGGAGAAATTATGACTGTGTACACCTCTTCCTCACTTAAATCCAATCCATCTCCATATTATGTCATTGCTTTCCTGATGTCATGGTTGTCTTCCAAAATGAAGAACAAACAACAGAAAGAGCAGCAACTTTTTTTTTTTTTAGCAAAATTTAGTTTCCTTGATTATCTTTTTAATTAAGTCTACTTTGCTTTTGCTTTTTTTGAGATCTTGATTGCTATTTCTACTTTTTTTTTTTCTTCTGCTGAACCAAAATTGATTCTGGTCCTGCCCTTTGGCTTGACTCTTTTATGGTTTATTTCTGGTTTAAATGTGTCTCTTATGCAGAACGTGTTGTTAGATTCTGTATACTAATTCATATTTCTATACACTCATTTTATGGGTTACTTCATCCTATTCCCATTCATAGTTACAATTGTAAACTGTGTACTCCTTGCCATCCAATTTTCTTCTGTTTATCCTTCTCTCTCTTTTCATCCTGTTCTTTTCAAAAGTCTGTTTTGCTTTTGATAATTGCCTCCCTTAATTCACCTTTCTTTTCACCATCACCCAACATCTCTTAATGACTTACTCTCCTCTATTTTTACTAATATAGATTTCTATACCCAACTGAGTGCATGTCATCCATCTTTGAAACAAGTCCATGAAAGTGAGGTTCAAGCCATTTTCTCCTCTAAATTCTTCCTTGAGTGTCTCTTTAATGTGAAAAATCCCTCCCATTTTACCTTTTCTTCCCATTTCACCCAGTGCATCCTTTTTTTCCCCACTCCTTCATTTTTGGAGGAGGGAGTAGGAGGGTATTATCTCAACAAAATTGACTCTCACTCATGCATCCTACTTAAATCTCCTTCAGCCACAATAATATTAAGATTCTTGGGAATTACATTCATCATCTTCTCACATATGAATGTAAACTCTTTAATGTTTTCATGTCCTTTAAGTTTACTTTTCATGTTTCATGTTTACTTTTTCCCCCTGAGGCAATTGGGGTTAAGTGACTTGCCCAGGGTGACACAGCTAGGAAGTATTAAGTGTCTGAAGTCAAATTTGAACTCATGTCCTCCTGACTTTAGGGCTGGTGTTCTATCCACTGAGTCTCCTAGCTGCCCCTCATGATTGCTTTTTAATTTTTCTTTTGAGTTTTCTATTTGAATATCAAATTTTCTATTCAGCTCTGGTCTTTTCATCAGGCATGTATAGAAGTCTTCCTATTTCATTATATATCCATTTTTCCCACTGAAGGATTATATTTGGTTTTGCTGGATTGATTATTCTTAGTTGTCATTCTAGCTTCTTTGACTTTCAGAATATAATATTCTAATGATCCTTTTATATGGATGCTGAGAATTTTGCAATTCTAATTGTGATTTCATGATATTTGAATTGTTTCGTTTTGGTTGCTTGCAATATTTTTTTACATGATCTCAGAGCTCTGGAATTTTGTCATTTGTTGTTACTTTGATATTTGATGCCTAACATGTGACCTTCTATGAAAAAGTTTTCCACATTAATTTAATATTAATACCTTCTTTAATTGTATACAGTTGTTTTGCATGCTATTTCCTCAATTAGACTATCCATTTTTGAGAGCAAGGATATTCATTTGTCTTTGTTCCCAGAACAAATCTACTTGGTAGTGATTGGGATAAATTCAGGGCAAGTGAAAAACAAACTAGCTAATGAACAGATATTTTGCAAATATCCTAGAGAAACTTTTACACCCACCTTTCAAATTAATTCTAATTATTCAATCATCTTTAATTATCAGTTTCCTTTTTATGTAGGAATGACTGGAGTTTTGGGAGTAATGAGTTTAAATGACTGTATTTGTGCTTTAGAAAAAACAATTTCACTAATGAATGAGGATGGATTGAAAGAAGGAAAGACTTGAGCATGGGAGACCAAAGAGAATGTTATTTAAACATTGTGGGCAGAAGGTATTTGGAACAAAATGATGGCTAAATAAATTGAGAAGTCATGACAGGAAATTTTGTGAAGATCAATATGTGAGGATTTCTTGTGGGTAAGGAATTGGGAATGACACTAAGGTTGTAAATCTGAGTAACTGGTGTTATGATGGTGAGAAGTTTGAAAGGGGGGAGATTTGGGATCTATTTATGACATACTGAAATTGAGATATTTAAAAGGCAATACGAAAGTTGAGTTTATGAGAAAGATTAGTCCTGACTATATAGATATAAGAAGAATCAACAATGAAATAATAATTGAACCCTTGGGAGCACTTTACATCAGGAAAGTTTGTCTAGAGGGGAAAGAAAGAAATAGTATAGGAGGATTGATTGATTGATTACATACATTTAACTGCCTAGTCCCCATCAGTATCATTTATATCCCACAAATCAGCCAACTGATTCCACTATTCTACTAAATAGAAGGCAACATTCCTGTCATAGATATGTTATTTTCTTTCATGAATATACAGTGTCCCTAAGGAGAATAGGTATGCATTTGAAGTAACATTTCAGTGAGGCACATATAAATTTATGTGCCTTGGGGCTTCCTAAAATATACATATATATATGTGTATGTATATATGTATATATGTGTGTGTGTGTGTGTGTGTGTGTGTGTGTGTAACTGTAGTCAAATATGACCATTCTTTTGCTTAGAAACAATCCACACAAAAGTTCAAAGAGCATTGGTCTTGTTGGCCCAGTTAGCCTGGGCTACTTTATAGATGATTCATTCTGTTGCCAAGCCAGGCAGGTCCTTTTTTGGGTTGTTCTGATTTTCCCTTGATAAGGGCTTTTCTTTTGATTTATTTAATCCTCTGTTGGATTGGGTCACTCCTTTCTCTGACAACATAATTCTATGCTATTTCAAAATGAGTAGAGATGTTTTATCCTGAGATCTGCAGTGTTTCCCCACTTCTGATCCATTAGCCAGGCACTGAGGGATATCTTACTATCAGAAAGCACGTAAGAGAGAGAAGTAAAGCCTCTTTGTGACCACTTTGTTCTTCCAGGGGGCGGATGAAAGTGTAGAGAAAAGAAATTTCTTTCTTCCACCATTTATCCCTATGGCTTTTTTCTTAGATTCCATTTTACTTACCTCAACAAGATCCTTTCCTCTTACCATATCAGGTGGGATAAACAAAATTCACATTTCTGTAGATGAAACTATAAGTAGGTTAATGTGATTTTTAAAATTTCTGCAGTTCTCAGATATCATCTTCAAAGTACTCTTCTCTATCATATGCACTTTAAATTCTGGAAAGAAGGAGGATGTATCCTGAGCCTTGTGATTGTAGATGGATTCCACATTATTTCTTTTTTTCCCCTTCTTTCTTTCTCTCTTTGCAATTAGAGTTAAGTGACTTGGCAAAATCACAAAGTTAAAATGTGTTGTGTCTGAGGTTTTGAACTGAGGTCCTCCTGACTTCAGGGCAAATGCTCTATCTACTGCACCACCTAGCTGTGGATATTTCTTAAGTCTCACCTTTGTGGGTACTTTGCCCACTTTGATAAGTAAAATCCTAAATTAGATTATCACAGTCTGAAAAGGACATTTTTCTACACTATGGATTACACAATTTGAGTTGGAAAACAGAATCAGAATTTATTTTCTGCAACTCAGACATGAGTAGGATCTAAAAGATTTAAATAATGAATAAGGATTTTTTAAAAATGCATTTTTGTATATATGTGTATATTTGTATATATAAATAGTTTAATTCAATGTTTTGTCTGTTTAACTTCACATTAGACTATCCAGAAGGAACTTCATCCTTACCTTTGTACCTTAAGTATCCAGCATCATTCCTGACATATAGTAAACAATTAAAAAATACTTGTTGAATGAGTAAATAAATGGATGAACTAACAAATCAACCAATGAGAAGCATATGTTTATGCCAGGCAACTGCACAATCCTCCTAAATTTAGGGTTAGGGTGATAGAAATGAATGACTTGACCCACTTAAGGAATTATTAAAAAAAAGTTTACTTTGCTTATATAGATACAGCTGTCAAGTACAAGCCAAGAGTATATTCTAATAGTTTTAGTTCTGATGCTGATTCTAACCTAAATGAATGAACCTATATTTATCCCTTTTAAATTTTTATTGAATGTGATCCGCAGTTCTACTCTTTCAAGGGGAAAAAAAAGAAATAATGTGGAATCCATCTACAATCACGAGGCTCAGGATACATCCTCCTTCTTTCCAGAATTTAAAGTGCATATGATAGAGAAGAGTACTTTGAAGATGATATCTGAGAACTGCAGAAATTTTAAAAATCACATTAACCTACTTATAGTTTCATCTACAGAAATGTGAATTTTGTTTATCCCCATCTGATATGGTAAGATGAAAGGATCTTGTTGAGGTAAGTAAAAATCTACTGATTTCAAGGTCGAATTCTATCATTTAATGTATTAAATCTTCCTCTCAACTTTGTCATTTTCAAACTGGATAAACTTGTTTATGCCTCCATTCTCTATTGTTGCTAAAATTGTTGCACATTAGAGTTAAGGAGACCTTATAGAGCACTTACTTCACCCATATCCCTCACCAAGGATCCTTCTTCCTTATTACTATCAGTCTCTTAATCAAAATTTTCAGTTAATTCTAACTATGGTTAATATCATTTACTACATATCTGTCCATCTTATCCACAGTTACTTTATGAGAGATTTAGTTAAATACTTCAGTGAAATCCAATTTTACTCATCTTCTTATGTTCTTAGGAGAAATTGAAAAACTCACTTTTGTCTGTGACTTCCTCGTCCCATTCCCACTATTTGGAGGAGGGCATTGAATCCACATATTCTAATTTAATTCCTGAAATCTCCCCTCTATTAAGTCTTATTGACCAAACCATTAAGCATTCTTAGAGTTCTCAGTACTCTCTCCAAGAGTTTTTAAATGCAGAATTCGTAATTAGATGGAGGGAGTAGATAATAATAATATTAACTATAGATTCTTGCATACTTGTTTCCCTGTTAATGCATCCCGGTGGCTTATTTTCATTCCCAATAGCAAGGGCATAAAAATGACTTATGAACATTGAAATTCTTGGCCCTTTTATCCTGCTCTATTTGCAGATTACCAATCCTTTCCCATTTAATATTTATGCAGTCTATATTTTCCTCTACAAATGACCAGCACTGCCTTTGTCTTTCTTGAATACTTTGCTCTTTTCACTGCTCTAATTTACCCAGATATTTTGCAAAGTACATTTCTTGTCACCTTCAATCTTGTGTCATCTGAGACCAAGAAGGATGCTCTTTATAATCATAATCCCAAACAGAAATGTTAAAGAGTGTGCCTAACCTATGTCCCAGAAGAACACTACTTTTGTATGTTCCCTTGGGTTGGCACTGATAAACTGCTTTGTGAAATAGGAGTACTTTGTCGTATAGAGTGTAGATGAAAAAATGTATTGATTTTGTTCTAATCACACAGCTTCTTTATGGAATGAGAGGTTAACTTAATGTAAACACCAATAGTAGTTTAGTCAAAGTAAATGATTTATCTGCATTAGTGTTACTTTGTCATAATGTAATTACTCAAAATGTAATCCATATATAAATCAAAGTAATTAATACCATAAAACAATGGCTGCACGATTCCAGTTTTTTCAGCTCTCTCAATCAATAATATGAAAATGAGCAAGCAAATTAAAAGCACAGAACCAGCATCTTGTCAAAAATAAAAAAGCACAAGTAATCAAATAAAATCAATTACCATATAACCCTGATTTATTTAGGTGGTGACACTCTATTATTGTATTTGCTAACTACATAAAAATAATAGTAATTGTAAGCAAAAGTAATTTGCAAACTAAAATGAAAAAAAGGAAATGAAATTTCTCTATCCCCCAGTCGTTAACCCTTTCCTTGAGAAATCAGAGAAACATAGAAATGAAAGCTCACTAATATCTAACATTTATCTAGTTGGTTAAAGTTGTCAAAGCCTCTTTATACCAGTTAATTGGAACATTGCAACAACCCTATCACTATTTAGTGCAAGTATTACTGTCTTCTTTTTATTGCATGGGAAAAATATGGCTGATAATATGACTGTCTTACGCAAGATTATACCGAAAGTGAGAATTAGAGCTAGACTATGAACCCAGGTGTTCAGGACACCAAGTCCAGTACTTGATCCATTATGGTATCTTGCATATCTAAGCATCATAATGCCCCAAATTTGAGATTTTGCTAAAACTAAGGAAAATGTCATTTATTAGTTTTAATCAGAGCATTAGGTATAGGGAAAATTATTTAAAACAAAACAAGATTAAACAATGTTTTAAAAAATAAAAAAAAATCCTGTAAATTAAAAAACCCACATTCTTCCAAAACAGCCTCCTATTTAGAGTGAGAATTGAAGTCTTTGAAACTGTTAGGCCAGTGATCACAGAAGCTATCACTTGCTTTTAAAAACCCTTCTTCCTTCCAGATATTTATTTTTATTATTAACGGTGGTGGTATATGTTAGTAACAGATACTTTCTCTGAGTATCAATACTACTTAGATTGTGATTACAACACTGATTTCAAACCAAGCTTAAAATAATACAAAATGATATGTAAATAAATTCAAAATTATTAATTATTGTCACACTGGTATACAATGGTTTCTCCAATCTCACTTCAAACTTGATAGATCAGGTCCTAGGACTACAATTTTATGATAGGACATTCTCCAGGATGGACTCATTGATATAAGATGATAGAATCAGAATGACTTTGGAGTTGATCTCACCTCTTTATTTCACAAATAAGAAAATTAGAAATTAAAGGTAAAGTGTAATGCTTACTAATTGAAACACATACACACTTCTCACAAAGGTGGGATGGCAAAGCTATTCTTTAATATCCAAGGGTTCTAATTCCAACCACAGTGCTCTTACCACTATACTGTGTTGCTTCAAGGATTACTTTTACAGATTTATATGATATTGAGTTGAAAGAAGATAAAACTTCTGAGCTCTAATTTTCTTTGTGCTCATCTTTGATCAAGGGAAATATTCTTCAGACTGGAAATAATAATCGTTAAAAGTAGTTGAAAAGAATTCTAGGCATAAAATCTAAACAAATCTGTATGTTAAAGTTGGATAGGAATTGGGATATTTGGATTTCTTTTCCATTCTGAGGTAAATGGAAGAGGAGTCATGAAACTTGAAATAAATAAATGTTATGTGGATTTTTAAAAAAGTCAAAAGCAACGAAGTCTTACAAATAAGTGGCAGTGTATTTCAATTACATTCCTGGAAAAATTCTAAAATGTATTAATGAAATTTCATATATGAACTATATGAAGCAGTTGTTATTTAAGGCAGTATGAACTTATCAACAACATCTGGTTACAGAGATCAAACTCATTTCTTCCTTTCCTTTATTTAACAGACTTATTAGACTTTTAGATCAGAGAAGTACTTTAGAGAGAGAAAATATAGACAGATTTCAATAAAAGATTTAGAAAAATCTTGCTTCTTATTCTGCTGGACAATATAAAGTGATGTAAGTTAGAAGATAATGGCTCTAGCAACTGCTATATATGTGTATATCAATATATATCTATATATCTATATATCTACATACATATATGCATATATTTTTGTTATATATACATATAAATATGTATACATATAATATACACATATAATTGAAGAGAATGGCTCTGGAGATCCTTCCTGGCTCCTACATGGTCCAATATGTTTGTTACAGATGGAGATATTGCTTTTAAAATGTATGTTTAAGGATATCAATTAATGTAACCACAGAAAACTTAGGCATTGTAGTTGAATTGATCCAGCAATCAAAAGGAAATTAGGTGTAAATAAATTTTAATCTGTTTCAAAGGATCTTAAGAACTATAAGTCAGTAAATAAAAGCCTAAAATAGATAATTTCATGCAGGAAAAACTTTTTATTGACTAAAATAATCATGTGTATCTCTAGAACTGTATAATACAGCTAGTTAACTTGGAATTACACATTATATTCTCTTAAGGTTCAAAGACTTGTATGATTTAGAGTTCTTATTAGAGCTTGCAACAGCATTGGTGGAGGAGGAGTAGCTCACAGTATTTTCTTCTTCATGAGTAGTCAAAAGAAACAATGAAAACCAAGCAGACACACCAAAGAAAGACAGCTTCTGGAGTCTATAAATCCTTGAAGCATAGCAGAGATATATTTAAGGGGAATGCCATGAGGTCTCTTTAAAGGGGAGATAAAGATTGCTGTGATTATAAGTTATGAATTAGTTCTTTATTACATATATTTTCTGCATGCATGCTTTACTATGATTTTGCTACAAGTTTTTTTTATTTGTTTGTTTTTATTTAAAGCAGATGAATAAAACTTAGGCGTTAATTTATTTTTAACATTTTTTAAAATTGTGTTCCAAATTCTCTTCCTTCCACCAGCCCCTTCACTATGGGTTGAGAAGGCATACAATATCTTAGCAATTATGCTTGTGAAATCATGCAAAATATATTTAAATATCAGCAAGGAAAGGACAGTGAAAAAATTATACTTCAATTAGCACTCTATAGAGATGGATAACATTTTTCATCATGAGTCTTTTGGAATTGTCTGTTCATTTTATTGAGCAGTGATTACCAGTGATGCTAAATATTTCACAGTTAAGTATATTTACAATGATCTTCTAGTTTTGCCAAGTTCTCTCTGCAACCGATTCACAAAAATCTTCCTAGCTTTTTCTGAAACCATCTGGCTCATCATTTTTAATGTATAATAGTATTCCATTACAATCATAAATCACAAATTCATCAACCATTCCCAAATTGTGAGCATTGATTCAATTTTCATTTCTTTGCCACTATAAAAAGAGATGCTAAAGAAATATTTGCACATTTAAGTTTTTTCTTTTACTACACATTTCAAGCCCATGTACCTGAGGGAGCTTGTAGGTTCAATGGAAAAGAATGTCCCCTCTCTGGTTTGGAGAGAGATTTTTTGATAACATCTTTTGTTTTGTCATACTTAATCACTACCATTTCTAAAACCAATCCTGGTGATGAATGGTATATAGTAGTTAGGGCTCTTGGACAATGATACAAGAAAATATAAGAAGCCCATGAGGTTATTCCTCTTCCCAAGCTCAAAAGAATAGTAATAATTGATCTTCTGGAATCTGTCCTGAAAATTGGAATGAAAATCGGTGATATAAGTCCAGACAACCAATTACATAGAAATTAAACAGAGCTATAAGATGCAACTAACAAAATTGATAAAACCAAGAGCTAAAAAGTTTTTCAACATATAATGTTAATATAAATTAATACTTTTTTAAACTGACATAATTTTATCTCTGGTGAAGAAATTCTACAAAAACAAAATTAATTTGTAATGCATGGGTTTTGAAAGTTGGCTGACCCACTGAGAAATTAAATGACTCGTCTTAAAGTCACACAGCCAGTAAAAGTAAGAAATAAGTTTTGATCACTTTTTTCCAGAATTCAACAATATCTATCAACTATACAATGTACTATTTCAAGATGAAACATAAATTTTCCTTTATTCATGTGAAAAACTCAAATTTTAGGTACAAAATGCTATAACTACAAAATATTGTATTTAGATTAAAACCAACTGTATCTGTGCAAGATGGAAAAGCATACATAAACAATTACGTGAAAAATACGTGGAGTTTTGATGCTTGATATCAGTTGACTATTGTGCTTTGTACCAAAAAATTAGAAATTAGTTTGCATTGAAGGGAATATATAGTGCCTAGGACTAGAGGATTTATAATCCCATTTAAATCTTTTCTGATCAAACTACACTTGAAATAGAGCATCCATATGATATGACGTTCCAGGATATTGGCAAGCTAGAGGATTCTATATGCAGATAATCTAGATGGTGGAGGGATTTAATACTATGGTATAGGAAGAAAGCTAAAGGGACTTAGATTACAGTAGGTGTGAAAGAACACTTTGTGGAGCATGGGATCTACTTTCTTTTCTTTCTTTCTTTTTTTTTTTTCAAAAACTGTTATATAAAAAGAATTAGGCTTGGTCTTATCATCCCTAGAAGGAGGAGGAACAATATATAGAAGTTATAGTCATTTATATTTAAGATGGCTATGAGAGAAAAAAGAAAAAAATCCAACCCCCCCCCCAACTATCCAAACATTGACTATAAAGCCTAAGGAGAAAGTTGATTTCCCATTATTGTCTTTTGGTGACAACTAGATGTCTGTTTTAGAAATGTTTGATTAATTCATATGGGTTGTTTTATATAACTTTTATTTTTATATATAAATGTATATTTATGTAAGTTTTATATTAATTTCCAACTTGAAATTCTGTAGTTTTCTGACTTGCTGAGATTTGAGATTTACACAAAATGTAATGAAAAAATGACTGTTGTCTTCCCTCACCAGGAAAAAATACCCAAAGAATTCTCACAGACTTTCCCCTTTATATACTTAACTACAAAACTATTCAATTTATTTTTAAAATGTTTTAATTTAAATGTCCAGTGTAATGTTCTTCTCTAAAATATAATATTCTCTGGGAGCAGGTTTCTTGGGGGTCTTCTGGGAGCAGCCTTCATTTTAGTTCAATTTAATCACCCCAAATGCAGCCAGGAGTTGAAGTTCAAATCCTTTATTGCCTCCTTCAAAATCTTTTCTCCTTCATTTGGGACTCTGCTAGTTTTTTTTAGAGGCTTTCTGTAGGATTGGTTCTGAGAGCTTAAGCTGCCTTCTCTGGCTTGTGAATCTCCTCAACTGAATCCTGGCCTCTGAATCTCCCGGAGTCCAGAGGTTTCTGCTTCAGTTTCCAGCCAGCACAAAGGTGGAAGATGGAATGACTCTGTCTCCTCCTCCAAGACCTTCTAGTGGGCTTCTGTCCTAGTGGGCTTGTCCTCTAGTGGGCTTGTCCTCTAGTGGGCTTGTCCTCTTTAGCCCTGAGAGTTCCTCCTTATATAT